>NC_051154.1:222026229-222057271 GCF_013339745.2 Dermacentor silvarum | reverse complement strand
GGTGAGCGCGAGCAATCACTGGGACCAGACCGTTATGCTCGCTAACCTGCTATTTTACTTTGCGGGAACGGCACACGTCTGGTTTGAGACCCACGAAGAGGAGCTCACCAGCTGGGAATTGTGCAAACAAAAGCTCACTGATTTGTTTGGAAAGCCTGTTGGCCGTCGGCATGCCGCGCAGAAAGACCTTGCTTGCCGAGTTCAGACTTCCACTGAGTCCTATGTGACTTATATTCAGGATGTGCTTGCGCTTTGTCGCAAGGTTGACGAGAAGATGCCGGAAGCAGAAAAGGTCGGATACATCCTCAATGGCATCGCGGACGAGGCGTTTAGTCTCCTCGTTTTCAAGAATTGAACTTCGACAGCGCAGGACATCATTGCTGAATGCCGCCGCTTCGAAGAAGTCAAAAGCCGTCTTATTGCTCCCAACTTTTCTCGCCTTCCTAATACGGCTGCAACATCTACCTGCGAGGACCTCCATCTCTCACCCGCGCAGGCTGCATCCGACATTATTGTGCGAATCGTCCGCCGGGAGCTGCATCTCCCCTGCAGGGGCATCTGCGTAAGCAGGTGTTTGGTGTGTTGCCACACCACGGACCCGAGCACACGAGGGTTGGACCCTCCCGCGTCTAACCGTGCGCGGCTTAGCCGTGTCCGGGGTAAGGGGATCCTGGGGGTTGAGCCAATGCTGAGTGCTTGGACCTTCATGGCCGCTCGGCGGAGGCAACACACCCCTTTGGCCTCGGCTTCACGTAGACGGCACCCCCCAGACTGACCCATCCGGGGGAAATTAGTAGTTGCCTTTTCCCGACTCTCTCTCCCTCCAGCCTTCGTCTTTCTCTCTCTCTCTTTCCATCTCTCCTGTCTTCTCTTTGCTTCGTTTTACTTCCAATTTTCCAGGGAGCAAGGGTTAATCTGGTGTAGTTTATCCCACCTCGGGTCTATTATGTTAGGTTATAGTAGCTATGTACAGCTGGCATCTGCGTTTCCTTCGGGTCTCGTGGTGTCCCCTTGTTGGGCTCGGTGGTGGGTGGCTGGCATAGCCGCCGAAATTGAGAAACTATTTATGGATCTATTGTCCTTCTCCTGTCTACCTGATTGCCCCATTAACAAAAGAAGGCGCACCGAAGAAATGTTGCAAATTTTTGGCCAACACAAAGAAACCTTCCCACGATTTCACGTCATGCACAGTGAAAACCCTGAAAAGACCGTTAGAATGATTTCACCTTTCACTGTTGCGAAAACTCTCACCGAAATAATTGGTCCTGGCTATAAAGTTACAAAGATGGTGAGCGGCGACCTCTTACTCGAGGTCCGCGATAGACAAAAACATGCCAAGCTCTCAAATCTGGTCTCATGCGGTGGTGTGAACCTCACTGTGACTCCACATCGTTCCAGGAACACAAGCAGAGGAGTGATTTCCGACGATGGTCTGTTGAACCTGACCAAGAAAGAGCTCCTAGAGGGCTGGAAGGAACAGAACGTTACCATAGTAAAAGAATCATTATCAAACGGGAAAACAAAGAAATTCCAGCTAAACATCTGATCGTAACCTTTGAATCTAGTGTGCTGCCAGAAACGTTAGAAACAGGATACACAAAAGTCCGAGTCCGACCATACCTCCCGAATCCTCGGAGATGTTTCAAGGGTCGGAGGTATGGCCACGGTTCTCAAAACTGCCGGGACCAACAAACCTGTGCGAAGTGCGGTGTCCATGATCACCCTTCAGATGATTGCAATGGTGCACTCCACTGTCCAAACTGTGACGGTGGACACGCAGCTTACTCTAGAGCTTGCCCTACGTGGCAGAAAGAAGACATAATCACACTCAAAGTAAATGAAAACATTTCCTTCCAAGAAGCACGAAAGCGCATTTCATTTCTTCATACTGCAAAGTGTGCTGATGCGGTGCGTAAGGGGGCAGCGCCGCAGCAGACTCCAGCACCTGCCCAGTCCACAAAGAGTGTAGCCGCGGCCGTGCCACCAGCCCCCCCGGCGACAGCAGCCAGCACTGCCTCGCCGCCTCTGAAGCCGGGTCCATCAACCTCCAGGTTGGTGGGCTCCAAGGCTTTGTCTCTTGAGGCGAAGCCTTCACTACGACCACACCGCTCACAAGAGCGGACGTCCAGCGCCTCTCAAGAGGCAATGGACACTAATCCTAGCCAGACAGTGCAGCCAGCGCCAAAGGACCGCGGCAAAAAAGACAAACCCCGCATTATGGGGCCCAGGAAGGGCTCTGTAAGCTAAGCAATCTTCTTAGATACACAGCACAAACTGTCTTTTTTTTTAATGGATACTGAAATTTTACAATAGAATGTCAGAGGTCTTCTGCAGAACCTTGATGACGTTAAAGAACTCCTACATAAGTTTAACCCAAAGGTGCTGTGTGTCCAGGAGACTCACCTTAAATCTACACATACAGATTTTCTCCAGAAATACGCCATTTACCGCAAAAACCGTGACGACGCTGTCACGTCGTCCGGCAGTGTTGCAATTATAGTAGATAAGGGCGTTGCCTCTCAGCAATTACAGCTGCAAACGCCTCTCGAGGCAGTTGCAGTCCGAGCTGTGCTATCTAATAAATTGGTTACAATTAGTTCCTTATATATATACCTCCTAGTTATAAAGACTTCCAGAACTTTATCGACGAACTTCCTGAGCCCTATATTTCAACGTGCATAGTACCCTGTCAGGATACTGTCGCTGTGATGAAAGAGGGCACCTTATAGAAAATTTCCTGTTTTCTTCGGGTGCCTGCTTACTTAATAAGAAGGAACCTACTTTATACAGTCTTGCACACAAAACATTCTCCTCACTAGATCTAACCATAGCATCGAGTACACTTATTCCGTATCTGGAGTGGAGCATTATTAGGAACCCATATGCGAGCGACCACTTTCCCATTGTTTTAAACTGTGCAAAACAAGAGGAATGCACCCCACAACTCCCAGGTGGAAGGTGGACTCAGCCGACTGGAATCAATACAGAGAGCTCACGTACTTGACCTGGGATGATATCTGTACACTCGATATTGATGACGCAGTGGCATACTTAAGAGCATTTCTAGTCGATGCAGTGTCGATATGTATCCCGGAAACAAATGGGTCGCCTTCAAAACGCCGTGTTCCCTGGTGGAATGACGAGTGTAGGGAAACACGCAGGAAGCAAAATAAGGCTTGGAGTCGTCTTCGCGACTCACCAACAGAAAACCTCATCATCTTTAAGGAAATAAAAGCTCAGGGTAGACGAACACGCCGCCATGCCAAAAGGGACAGCTGGCAAAAATACATCTCTAGTATAAATTCTTACAGAGACAAGAGGAAAGCTTGGAACAGTCAACAAATTAAAAGGCCGGCAATCTCGGCCTCTGCCTTTGGTTAATACCAAGGGAGACACGCTCAAAGAACAAGCTGATACTTTAGGAGCACACTTTGAATACATTTGCAATTCTTCCCACTACTCTGACACATTCTTGAGCTATCGACAAGCAGAACAAGTGCCTCTGGTTCAAAAAAGCAGACAGACTGAACCATACAATCATCCATTCAACATGGCAGAGTTTCAGGCTTCACTGAACTGCTGCAATAATTCGGCTCCAGGAACCGACCGAATACTTTGACATGATAAAACACTTAAACTCTGAAATCCAGAAAACACTACTATCACTTTTTAATGCCATGTGGTCTGCCGGGTACATCCCTTCCTCTTGGAAAGAAGCAATGATAATCCCAATTCTCAGAGGGCAAGGACCCATCTCTTGCCAGCAGTTACAGGCCTATTGCTTTGACAAGTTGCTTATGCAAACTTTTCGAGAAAATTGTTAACTGACGCTTGCTTCACTATCTCGAAAAAACAGTATAGACCACTTATAACGTAACCGCTTACAGTGCAGGACCGGATATAATACGGTCTTTTCAGACTCCCGTTAATTTTCCCATAGCACTCTATGTACAGTGTAGACCGCTTATAACGTAAGTCGCCGGAGTCGCGAATATCCGCACTATAAGCGGTACCGCACTATAACCAACGCAACAATTTTCAAGGCCCGCACATATACAAAACGTGCACCGAGCCGCCACGCGTATGCGACAGTCGAGGAATGCGGCTAAAACGTTTGCATTCAATTTACAGTCGAATCTCGTTAATTCGAACCAAATCACGCGGCGGCACCTCCGACCGGCATTGCTCCAGCACCGCCATAGAGTAAAAGCTTAGCAGAGACCCCCCAATGTTGCGCGCGAACAAAAAAAAATAATAAAAATAAAAACGCGGCGGAAATTTTACCCTCTCTCAAATGGCAAGGTCGCCGATTCTGCGTTGCACCGGAACATGCGTGTACGTGCCAACGTCTCAGCCACGTTACAGTAGCCACGCATAAAAAATGGCAGTGAACCCTTTCTCCTTTATGCTTCCTCTACTTTTTAGTCACGTGTTGACCTTGCACGCTGTGGCTACGGCGCAGAGGGAAGCAGCGGCGCTGTTCCAGGCTGGCCAACGAAGCTGCCCACGCCGGCAAACGCCCGCTTCCCGATAATGGCAGAAAATGAAACGTTGGGGAGCTGGTGCCGGGCCGGCTGGAGCGGCGGCGCCTGCGGGCGCGCACGGTGACAGTCGAAAGTGAGGGAGCTACGAGGGAGGGCCAGGGGAGCCACCGAAGCGGCAGAGTTGCCGAGGCGAAAACCGCTTCCCTGCTGCCCTCCTCCCTCACATTCCACGGTCTCCGCGTGTGCCCTTCGCCGTGCCGTGTCAGCGCCGCCCGTTCCCTCCCTGATGTTTCATTTACTGCCGTTATCGTGAAGCGAGCCTTGGCCGGCGTTGGCAGTTTCGTGGCCCTCGCTCCCTATGCGCGCCGTGATATTTCACGACTCGCACACAAGATTCTGGTTTCAGCCTCACTGGCTGTTCGTTCGCACCACGTGCCCTTCTCCTCCACTTCGCCTCTCTTTCTTCCTCGAGCACTCCTTGGGGCGCCCGTTTGAGGGGAGCGTTCGCCGTCTCCGCTGACTTCCGTACTCCCAGGCAGCCGCACTGTAACCGGTATTTCGTTTCCCGCAACTGCACTATAAGTGATACGTGTATACATTTAGTGCTATGGGAAAATTAATGGGAGTCTGAAAAGACCGCACTATATCCGGTCCTGCACTATAAGTGGTCTATACTGTATATATATATATATTTTTTTTTTTGATGACTTCCTAGCTTTACTAAGTAAAGAAACAGGCAAACCTAAAAACTTGATGTGATTTAGTTGCGCACCACAGCCTTGCGCATCAGCAGAATTGAGTTCTACTGTCTGAGAGAAGAGGAATTTGTATCTAGGCCTTATTTTCATCAGTGAAAAAAAAGAATGCTGGAACAGTCTGTTTAAAAGGAATATGGGACTAATGCAATGCAGCTCTTGATCTCGTCGTGTTCTTCGCACATCAAAATAGTACATGCGAAGCTGATACCCGACAGTGATGGTTCTGTGACAATACGTCATAGTGTTCTGACAAGAAAAACAACTGCTTTGTGAGCAGGTTAGAAAAAATGGAAGGAAACAGACATTGGACATTATTGGACATTATTTTCTTGTTTCGTTCATCAGGATAAACCAGTCATCACTAGGGACAAAACGGGAAAAAATAGTATGCAGCACATGTTGTGAAGTTTGTAGGAAAGCACTTTGTATGATTGTATGTTTCAAGCAATATCACCATGATCTTTGCCTTAAGCAAGCAGCTTTCATGACTTTGGTGCCTGAAGGTGCAGTTGTACTCATAGTGCAGAACCATTGAGTGTAGCTAATTGCATCCCCATGCAGTTACTTTTGCACCTTGGCCATACTGATATCATTCGAATTTGGCCGTTACCACTGGTCTAATGACTCAGCACTTCAGAGGTTGTGTTGGCGTGATGCAAACTGCAGCTGTGTGAAAGGCAGAGTTTGAGAAATGGAAATCTTATCGCAGTAAGTTGATTGCTTATTTGCAAAGCTGTTTTGTGTGTTTATCTTTGTGTGTCCATCTGCTAAGCAAAGCCGTATGTGCCATGTATTCATGGGCACTGGATGTAATTTATAATATCTTTTTTTCAGGTGCTGAAAACGCTGAAGAAGGACAAGCGATGACTTCATGGCACTGTGTGAGATTTGCCAGGTTTTCTGTGATGGCTTACATTGTCGTAACACATCTCAATTGGCGGTAAAAAAAAAAAAAACACTGCATGTACTTTCAGAATTATTTGTAACATGACTTGAATGTACCATGTCTTGCATTCAGAAATTTATTTTATGTGTGTGTGTGCGTGTGTGTGTGTGTGTCACAGAAAGCTTTATGAACAACCACATCATGGGACATCCCAAGCAACAAATGCAACATGAGTCTGTAATTTAATTGTTTTTACCATTTGACCATGCATAGTTGTGTTATACAGCTTTCATGACCTAATTGTTTAGGGGACGGAGTGATGTATCAGATGAAAAATAAAATGTTAGCTGTGGTTATTACCTTTTTTTGTGTGTGCCATTTTCCAGCAATGAAAACAAAAACGCAAGATTTTCTCAAAGGGCTCCTGACCACTCTTTATCGAAATCTAGAAATGCATTGACGTTAAAATACACTATTTCTGAAATACTTTGCTGCAAAAGTACTTAATGCGTTCAGCAAAAACGGAATTATTTGATCCTCTTCGCGGTGCTTCCGCTCCTTCGATGCCTCGCTAAGGCGGAGCGGAGTGGTGCCCACAACGCTCCGCCTACTGAACGTTGCTGTGGAGCGCAGTTCAAATTTGATTTTGAATGTTCACATAGACCCCACTACTTTAGATTCAGCTTACGGTTGAGTTCACGCTTTCTCATCCCTTTGCTGTGCTACATTTTATTATATAGCTACGCATGGCTATTCTCACGCCATTGACATGAGTTGCACATTTCCGTTTGCACCTATCTCTACGACAATCACAATTTCTGATGGTCAAATAAACATGTTCGCTCGTGTGAGTGTGTCGGCAGCGCGCACATCAGGTAAGCAATGGATGCTGTGCTACAAACTTACGTTGAAAGGATTCCGAACGTAACTATGAGCTTCGACCATGATGGCAACACACCTCGTGGGTGTGCAACTTGGGAAGCAGACTGCCTGTTCGTCAGATATTGGTGCAGGGGCCTTGGTCACGTCACCCACAGATACCAGTCGGAGCACGATGTTGTCCTCAGCGAGCCCGGCAAGCTTGAGTTACTGTATACGTTCCCTACGTATATGTTCCCTACGCCCCAAGAGAAGCATATACAGTAACTCGATGGCGAGCGGGCTCGTCGTGGCGCCCTGCGGCATCCACGGTGTCTATGGTATCTACCAGGGGCGTAGCCAGGGGGGGGGGGGGGGTTGGGGGGGTTCCAACCCCCCGACCCCCCCCCCCCCCCCGGAAATTTTTTCCGCAACCCCCCCCCCCCCCCCACTTACCCGCCATTTGTTTTCGTCGCTTCGCGCTGACATAATTCATGAAACCGGTGCTACTATCACAATTTCATTCCTGGGCGCTTCCGTTTGGTTGGTAATTTACAGCGAATCATGTCTGCATATGGAAAAAACTGTCATGGTGTTTGTCCAGGCTTTGACACTCTGTGAAGTTTTGGGCGAGAATGTGGCGGGCCGCATTCTGAAGCAACAAATGCGGCAGCCGCATTTTAGATGATGGCAAAAACGCTCGAGGCCCGTTTACTTAGATTTAGGTGCACGTTAAAGACCCCAGGTGGTCGAAATCTCCGGTATACATTTTCGCCGCTTCCCTTCAGGTGCTGGTTAGGCCACGCTCACGAAGTGTAGGCTGTAATGCTGATCGACGCGATCAAGAACCAGCCCTTGCTCTACGACAAGAGTGGCACTAAAACGTACTGTCTGCAATACTCGCGATAGTGTATTCAACGTCGCGCGACCGGAGGTGCCGCAACGAAGCCTTGGCGTGACCCAACTTCTTGCGCTTTTGCAAAGCCAGGCGAACCCACCACCGCTGTTTCCGAGGTGTCCGCGTCTTCCGTTTATTCATTGTCCATTTCTAGAAAACAAGTAGGTAGAAGTATAAAAGCCATTTCTTCTTCCACTTCCACGGCAGACAATAGTTAGGCAGATTCCTCGTGGGCGTTCCATAATTCTCCTCGCACGTGTACGGTATGTTGCAGAAGTCGCGGGGTGCTTTTCTCGTCGCGACGATAGAATAGGAGCGTAGGTCTCACGTAGGACGCGCAGGCTTTGGCGAGCCCCAACACAAGGCCCAGCCCGGGTTTTAGCTGTGGTGTTCCCGTTGCCCCTTTGGTGTCCTGGAGGCGCCGACAATACGAAATGATGAAATGTTATTACAACTTGTAAATAAAAGCTATTAAAGAAATATTCTCACGCCTAGGCACCAACCTGTGACTCAGCGCTACCGCGCCCGTGTGCGGAGAATTACGGAACGCCAACGAGGAATTTACCGAAGGTCGCAGATAAAACACGAAGTTGCGTAACATGATCACTTTTGATGACAGTACGTGGGTCAAAGAATAAACATACCGCTCGAAATAATTCGATAATGAGCGCCACCACGCCGACAAACGTACGCAGACGAGATGGATCTGGGCGAAAACGGCAGCGGCGGCCGCGGCAGTAGCAAAACAAATGTGAACTTGGACAGGCGCGGAAAAAATTTTCAGGCCGATTTGGCCTTTCCGCCCTCTTGCCGCTTCCCAAGTGTGAACGTAGGCTTAAGGCCCATTCACACTTGCGACTAGGCGAGGTCGCGCGACCAATTGCGACTGGCGACCAGAAAACTACTCAAGACGAACGATGTTCACACTTACAAATGCGACCGACGAGTCGCTAAACCGAAATGTATCACTATATGCCGTTCACGTCTGCTTGAAATGTCATCGCCGCGTAAAATAAGCGTCAGCGTATACGGACGTCCTGTTCCTTCTCATCTGATTGGTTCAGCTGTTCTGCGACTGCGGTCGCGCGACTGAAAAATCGAGCAGTGAGCGACTAGCCCGAAACGGTCGCATTTCGAGAAAAGCGACCATTTGCGACTATACTTGCGACTGGTCGCTTTGCGACCAACTTGGTCGCGCGACCTCGCCTAGTCGCAAGTGTGAATGGGCCCTTAGTCTGCGCGAGAAACGTCTCTTGTTTGCGATTGCGCCCCTACAGAAGGCTGGTAATTACTGTTGTGTTGTTGAATCCCAAACCAGCAATTACGGAAGGCTGGTAGTTGCTGTTTTGTTGTGGAATCCCAAACCAGCAATGTACACACGTAGGGGTTGATGACAGCAGTGAAATTCCACCGACCCGCAATAGAATGCACGAAACAGACAGCCGACAAGCATGAATTACTGCTGTGCGCAGTACAGCGTAAGTAAACTCTTGTTGCAGGCACTGACAGTTCTCGTCGGAGTTCACGCGTCCTGAGAAATTGATTATGTGCACTATGTACTGAACAATACCGGAGTTCATTCCTGCATCACTAGTACACCAATCAGTCGAGATTCTGTGAGGTACAAAGCCGCTTCCTGTTTGCACCGGCGTAAGTGAAGCAGAAGTGAATTGCACGCACTACTTAAAATGCATACACATGCCATATCTATGCTGTGCGGTGAAATATTCTGTACAATTCTGAATCTGTTGACGTAAAGGCAAATGACGGCTGCACGCTCGCACACAGCGGAAGACACAGCGGCCCATGCACTTGCCGCAGGAAATGCAACCTTCTCGTATGAGGGAGCAGGGCGACGAAAGCTTCGAAAAAAAAAAAAAGCCTTACGCGTTTCTGCGCGTATTTAAGTTTTCTAGCGCAAAGATGCAGCGAACAAGCTATTGCTATGGGAGTAGGTATAGCCTGGTCACACGTGCATTTTCACGCGTATAGCCGTCCTTGACTTGTAAAACGCACTTCGCCCCGACGAGGACGACGCCATCTACGCTTAACGGAAATGAACAATTAATCATGTCTTCTCCGATCGCACGGGTCGTCTCAATGATGCGTTTTCGAAAACTGGTCCATTCAGTGGCGCGATGAGAGACCGTTGCTCCAAACGCCCACTGTACCTGTCGTACTTACTGTATTTACTGAGCTTACTTTACTTTTTACTTAATTTCTTCACAAGCACACGCACACACGAGGGGGGGGGGGGGGGAGTGTCCCATGTCTGCTATACATGTATAGAGTCTGCTTAAACTACCGACATTTATTATCGATCAGGTGACCTCGAGGAAAGCAGAAGCTTGCCCCCCCCCCCCCCCCCCTGGTCGGGCCGGCCGGGGGGGGGGGGTAGGCACCCCCCCCCCCCGAAAACAATTTTTGACTACGCCCCTGGTATCTACTCTACAGACTCAGCTACATTGAACTGTATTGGCCAACTGTAGTGCATAGAACAGGGCTTGAGTGTGCACTCGCGCTCATGTGCTCCAGTCTGGCCTTGCTACGTGGTGCGGACCACCTTTGTATTGCACCAGCTTGACCAACGGATAGTAGTCGCATCCAAATTGCGCATCTTGCGCAATAGCTTAATACGAGGCGAAGTCTGCGACAGCGTCTAGCCAGGAGCGGCCAGGTGTGAGCGTACCAGCAAACTTACGCGTTGTCTGTCCTTAAGTTTCAGCAAACTTGCGTGTTGTCTGTCCTTAAGTTTCGCGTGGTTCGAGACTAGTTCAGTGTTCAAAACTAATCGAAATCAGCGACAACCGACGGTTACGATACTATAGTGTGGCTGAAGTTTCACTCCTACGTGGGCGATCGCGGCCGAACATTAGCAGACGATCGCAGTAGTACGATAGCCGTACTCCCAGAAGTACGTAATTCTTATTGAAATTCATAATGCTTATTTTCGCTTACTTCAGCTTGTTTATTAAACTGCGTCAGTAAATATGCACAGTAACAGTAGGAAGACGCGCACTGATCCAAACACACTTCTTGATTGATTTCAGCTATTGGCCAATGTGAATCTGCTATACGACGAAATATGGCAGCCCCAAAAAGAGAGAGGGCTTCTCTCAAAAAAAAAGTGAGGAAAAGGTGACTACGTGCTCCGCATGCGAGCTTCACACGCTGTGCACAACTGCGAAATTTGGCTGAGATGTTCACAGCCAGGGCTGGGCAAAGATACTTTGCAATTGTATAATGATAAAATATAAGATACTTGGGCAACAAGTATTTGAGATGCAAGATACTACTGCAATTATTGTATCCGAAACGATATTCTTCATTCGATACATTTACAAATTTCTTGTTATAGATCTACAGCAAGTGCATATGCACAAAAATGTTTGCTTGGAAATTTCTTAACTCGGACCAATCTTGTTTAATTTGAATGAAATGTCTGTTAGTATCTCAAAAGCTTGCTTTCTTGCTAAAAGTATATTTTCATTCCGAAACAATTTATTGGGGTTGCTTTAGCTGCTTAAAGGGACTCTGAAACAATTTTGATGATTTTGTGCAAACGTGCAAAGTCGTTAGGGTAGGTCCTCCTGATCATTAATTGATGCATGTAAGTGCTCCGCGTAAAGCGTGTAATTATTATAAGGTTTTAAAAAGGCACCTCGCTACCGATCACAGCACGCCTCTCTGCTGAGTTTTCAGCCGCCCCTGACCAGACCCTTTATACGCAATGCCTCATGGCTTCAAGTGTACCAGAAAGCTGGAAGAACGCCAACATTATACTCGTCCATAAGAAGGGAGACATTAAAGAATTGAAGAATTATAGACCCATTAGCTTGCTTTCAGTATTGTATAAAATATATCTTCAAGATAATTTCCAATAGAATCGGGGCAACACGACTTCAGCCAACCAAGAGAACAGGCTGGCTTCAGGAAGGGATATTCTACGATGGATCATATCCATGTCGTCAATCAGGTAATAGAGAAATCTGCGGAGTGCAATCAACCTCTCTATACGGCTTTCGTAGATTATGAAAAAGCATTTGATTCAGTAGAGGTACCAGCAGTCATAGAGGCATTGTGTAATTAAGGAGTACAGGAGGCATACGTGAATATTTTGGCAAATATCTACAAGGATTGCACAGCAACCTTGGTTCTCCACAAGTAGAAAGATGCCTATCAAGAAATGGGTCAGGCAAGGAGAGAGAATCTCTCCTTGCTGCATTCACTGCATGCTTAGAAGAAGTATTCAAGCTCTTGGACTGGGAAGGCTTAGGAGTGAAGATCAACGGTGAATATCTCGGCAACCTTCAGTTTGCAGTTGACATCGTCCTATTCAGCAACAATGGGGACAAATTACAGCAAATGATTGAGGACCTTGACCGAGAAAGTGTAAGAGTGGAAATGAACATTAATATGCACAAGACAAAGATAATGTTAAATAGCCAGGCAAGAGAACAAGAATTCAGGATCGCCAGTCAGCCTCTAGAGTCTAAAGGAGTACATTTATCTAGGTCAGTTACTGGGGACCCTGATCATGAGAAAAATTTACAGAAGAATAAAATTGGGTTGGAGTACACACGGCAGGTATTGCCAAATCCTGACTAGGAGCTTACCACTGTTGTTAAAAAAATGTCACAGTTTCGCCCTAAGGGCGAAGCAATGAATGCGATCGCAACACAGCAATGTCATACGAAGTAAGGTGAGTGGCTTTGGTAGCAATATGAATTGTAGTAAACATGAGCTGATTAAGTAAGCAGGTGTGCTGCGGCGTAAGTAGACCGACATGAAGGGAGACTCGATGACCACGAGAAGGTGCGTGTGAAACGGTGGTGTTGATGAGAAGCGCTTCCCGTGGGCAGCGCGTGCGAAGGGACACACCTGTAGTGCTGCACTGCCGATCCCGGCAGCATTGCATGTGTAGCGTGCGTTGGAAAATGTGGCCCGACTATTACTAACTGAATGAACAAGTGTGGTGTGAGCGTGCATAAACATGAATAGATCACACTGAATGACTGCAGACAACGACTGTCAAAACGCTGGCAGCGAGCCCATACGCCGCAGCGGGCGAAGGTACGTGCGGTCTATCGCTTCAACGGAAACTGAGCGGCGAATGCACGGCGCATAAAGGTCAGAGCCGTGGGGAGATAAGAGACCGTGCCGGCGAGCGACGAGCGCGGTTGTTGGCAGAGTACAAGTGCCCCCCCCCCCCCCCGCGCTCCCTCCGGCGCTGGCTTCCCGCTTCCTTGCTTGCGCGTGGGTGATTGAGTGCGTTCGCTCTCCGTGATAGCGCGCATCCCCGCACGCTTCCGCTCGGGCATATGGTGCGCGAAGATTTTATCTATAGGGAACCTCACGGCGGCGGCGGCGGCAGAAATCCGGTTGAAGTGTCCATATAATTGCTATCGCAATAAAAGAAAAGTGTACAATCATTGCATTCTACCGGTGCTAACATATGGGGCAGAAACTTGGAAGTTAACAAAGAAGCTCGAGAACAAGTTAAGGACCGCACAAAGAGTGATGGAACGAAAAGTGTTAGGCCTAATGTTAAGAGACAGGAAGAGAACGGTGTGGATCAGAGAACAGGGGTAGCCTATATTCTAGTTCACATTAAGCGGAAGAAATGGAGCTGGGCAGGCCATGTAATGCGTAGGGTGGACAACCGGTGCACCATTAGATTTGCAGAATGGATACCAAGAGGGAAGCGCAGTAGAGGATGGCAGAAAACTAGGTGGGGTGATGAAGTCAGGAAATTTGCAGGTGCAAGTTGGAATCGGCTAGCGCAAGACGGGAGTAATTGGAGATCACAGGGAGAGGCCTTCGTCCTGCAGTGGACATATAGTCCGACGATGATAACCAGATGATGCGATTTGGCCGTATGACGTCAGTAGGGCGAGCTATCCGATCGGCTGCCCAGGGCGCGTCATCGATAATTTTTCCAACATTATGGTGAACAAATGTTTGTAATAGTTTAAATTTTTTCTCGAAAAAGAAAGTAACAAAGAATGCACAAGGACAATGTATCGCTACACTAAACCACTTCCGGCACACAGCAAGTGTTGTCTGCGTGTGTTACAACGTGCTCCGTGTTGACGCGAGCTGTGCGGTCTGTGTTGGTCTTGGTCTGTCTTTTTCATGAGCACCATGGTTCGCCCTTGCGTTGTGGGCTGCAAGTGAAGCGATCGGTGTAAATTTTTGGCAGGAGTGTCATCGTGAACACGGTTGTTTTTCTAGATGTTTAAAATGTTTTACACTTTGTTACAGAAATATTAGCTATTTGTTTGGCTGGTTAAGCTCTGTGCCACCAGGTGGCTGGACAATGCAGACTGATCAGGACGCTCACGTACGTCTGCGCTAAAGCTCCTTCATCACAACAGTAGTAGTATTATAGTGTACTCGATTAATCTAGTACGCTATAGCAGTATGGAGAGGCTTCAGTTTACGCCTCCACCCATCCGTCAAAACGCCCAGCTCGCCTGTGGTAGCCGGAATACCGGACACGCTCGGCGCTGCGACAGAATGCTCGCAACGCACGCTACTTCGATAGCTGTCGCTTGGGATCAACTGCCAGGCGGCTGGCGGAGAGGTTGGAGAGGCTTCGCGCGCTGGCTCCAAGACAACCGGAAGTAGACAACCCGACGTCCCATCATGACGTAGAGCCAGTGAAGGCGGAGCTTAGCCCTGATCGCTTGGCGAACAAGTTGAGGAGAAAAAGCATAGCTATGGAGGAGAGTAACTTAATTCCGTAGCTCTCTTAATATGAGACTCTTCATATAAATTGTGGTGCGAATGTTTTACTGTAGCTGTACCCTATGCGTCTACAAAATTTGTCTAAATCATTTCATGGAAGCTTTTTATACGCTGCGCTGTCAGCGGTTTTTTTGCTTGTCGCTTTTGTAATTGATGGGAGTCACTGCTCTGCTTGCCGACCAGCTAGCAGGTCGCCATCTAATTACAAGAACGTCAATAAGAAGGCTCTGCATGATGGTGCAAATGCCGCTGTGGAGTTTCGTAAACGGTAGTGCGTTTACAGACAAGGGTCTGTAAACGCATTACCGTTTACACAATACCGGATCAGCAGTCAGGTGTACAGCAGGCTACATCCACGAGATCCTTCAAATCACTTATGTGTGAAAGCCACTAGACACAAGGCAACCCCATTCTTAAGAAACTTAAGTTCGTAACAAACTTAACATTCTTAACTTCGTAACAAAGCACGAAGCAAGAGAAACTTCAATAACGACACTATAGCGGTTTCAGCAGAATTTGCGCGAAAGACGTCGCACGCATTGGCATACTTAGCACAGTACGGTAGGTTCGCGGGTACGAGCAAGTGTCATGGCAGCAACGCAACTAAAAACAAAAAAAAATCAAGAAAACGAAAGGTTGGCTGCATGCAGACGTTCGCGCGCTTGTTTTTGATGATGATGATTGATTGGCATCCCCTTTGAAACGGGGTGGAGATAAATCATCGCCTAGCCTGCTTGAGCTACTCAGGTATGCTATCGATGCTTTTCCTTCTAGCATTCTTGTATACATCTCTTTAATCTTCTCTATCTACCTTGTACCGCTGCTACAGTACACTGTACCACTACCTATGCCTGTACTGATCCGGTCATCTTAATCCTGCTTTTTTTTTTCTCTACCAATACTCTAAACGTCTCTTGCTTATCTCGACTGCTGACCGGTTGATACTTCCGTCTACTTTAAATCCAAGTGCTTTGGAAAGTTGTACATTACATACTGGTCTCGCTGGGTGAATCCCTTTGCATTCCATTAGGATGTGCCGAGTGGTCTCCGGATTTTGCTGCAGCGTACACATGCATCATCTAATTGTGAATATTTGCTCGGGTATGTTTTTGTCTTCGGGCAACCAGCTCGAGCCTCCAATAGCAAAAGGCACTTCCCTTCGTGTTATCAAACAGATTTTTCCTTATAATTTCTTTTTTTCTCATTCTTGTAAATCTCCATGGACATTTTTGTTTCCGTTCTTTGCATCCAATGCACTGTCTCTTTTCTCTAACTTTCTTTCTGATTACTCCTGGTTGTCTATCTACGCTTTCAGTTACCCTGTACTTGGTTGCCAACCTTCTTGACCTCTTCCTCCATTCTATGTCCACGTATTTTAGGTGCAGATACTTGTGCACTTTAGCTGCCCATTTATTTTGATCCATGTTCATGAGTCTTTCTTCAAAAGTAATTTTGCTCTGCACTTCTCTGACTTCAAAAGAGGCCTAACCCATGTCACCTTGCACTGCCTCATTTGTGGTTTTACCGTGGGCTCCCAAAGCCAACTGTCCTAACGATCTTTACTGTGACAATATATCCGATTTTAGGCACAGAATGGTTATTTCCAAATGTCAGTGCTGGCACCATGACTTCTTTACAGATACCACGCACCACCTCATATTTATTGTGGCCCCAAAGTGCCCTATGTTTTTGCAATGCGTTCTTTACTATAGATGCCTGCCGCGTGGTCCAATAAACCGATAAACCTGGTTCCTTGCTCTCTCCCTTTTCTCGTTTCTGTGACAACGAGCCCCATTTATGACACACGCCTGCAACTTAGACCACGTGCTGCAGCCTCCGAGATTACGATGGCATCTGTTACTGTTGGATGGATGGATGGATGCTATGAGCCTCCCCTGCCACCAAGCTTGTTGTTGTTGTTATATTGCCTAATGTCCTACTTGTCATTAATGAATTTTTATCACCAAACTTTCTGAACCCCCATTTGGAAACCTTGTTTTTGTACATTGTTTGAAGTTTCTCTACTTTTCTTCCACCAATCTTATAATCACCTCCTACTAACCTCTATTGTGGACATGATTTCTTTCCCCCTCCTCTCGCTGAACTCAAGGGCTTCAAGGAGGCCAGAGGTGCCTAAATCGACCGCTGGGAAAATATTTTCACATTCTAATAGAATGTGCATGCTCCATCGTTTCCCTAGCTTTACCGCAGCAAGCACATGCTTCTTGTTCTTTATTGTACCTCGCTTTATGAGTGCGCGTTAAGGCATCCTGATCTCGCTTCGGAAAGAGCTTCCCTTTGGGTTATCGTAAATTGCTTCTTTCCTGATTTCATTTTTTTCCTCTTGAGTAGTTACTCATACAAGGTTTCTTTTCCCTTGCCGCCACCCATGAGATTGTCTCAGCCTCTCTGACTTTGCGCTTGACATTCTTTGTTGCCATGTTACTTACTATATCGGTCGCGTACTTGCTGGTAAGCTTCCTAGTTTTTTTTCCTCCACTGTGAATCAGTGTTCTTCCTGTACAAATATCTGAACACTATTTATCATGAATATCTGCCACCGTCTTGGAGGCAGCAGGTGAGGTTGCGGAGCAGACGGCATCGGCTGCGGGATGTGTGGAGCTGAGCAGAGGACAGGTTATGCGACATTTTTTGTTTGAATGTTCGAATAAAAAAACGAAACCTCGATTTGTCGCAAAGATTGGCGTGAAACATTTTTTGAAGTTTTCGAAAGTGGTTTACACAGTTTTTAAACACGCTTTGCCCATATTACGACAAACAGTTGGAGTTAGCACACATGTTGCTTTGCATCTGTTTCTGTGTGAATGGTTTCAAGTTGACAGACGTAGTTCGTTGCAGGATTTCTTTAGTAATGTGGAAAGTTGTGCGAGTTGGTGATTAATCATCAAGCCGTATTGGTGAAGCAGCGCACTGACCAGGACAAAGTGGAGAGACACAAGAATACACGACACTTGCTGCACTCGCAACTACTTTATTTTAGAACGAACACTTCATCTTTATATACCCACGCACCCTCCAACCCTGCGCACCCTCCTGAGCCCCCCCCCCCTGATTGGCTGGTCCCCAGTGCAACCTTTGGTGAAATAACCGACAGGTATCTTGTATCTTGCATGCAGGCCACAAAGCAGAAAACACAGCAGTTAATTTGCCAGATTTTTACCTTCAGCTGCAGGAGCGAGGTATTCTAGGTCAGGACCTAGGTCAACGTCACCAACGAACGCATTGTTTGGGTTAGAGCAGCTTTTGTTTAATTCTCATTTTGCCAAAAACGAGGTTACATATACTTTTGACTGTGGTGTGTCCAGACTCTCAAGCTCTGCTTCCAGGTGGGAGCGAACCATCTCGCTGAAACTGACTTCGCCGGACGTAGTAGTATTTTTGTAGTGTTGTTCTGCAAGGCAGCTTGAGAAGCTATTCGCACCTCAAATATTGGTATGGTTTTGTTGAGGGATGTCGCATTACGATGTCATGCCTGAAAGTTATTTCTGACCAGCATGGTGTTTTCATTTTATAATTTTTTACCTGGTCCAGAAGCAGCAATGCTTTTGCTGTCCCCTCCTCGGCGTCAGCCACAACTTATAAAGATTCAGATATGTACACTCTTCTTGCAATTTTTGAAGTTCTTTGTAGGCATCTACAGTTCTGTGCAGTTTATCATTTTCTGCTCGCAGTGCACATTCTTTTCGTTGCCATCGTTTTCTTTCTACAAACAGGCTTGAAGTGTTTGAGTCCCATTTTGTCTATGTCCTGAACGAGCGCAAAGCCTTTGTTGGTTGCCTTTTCTTCTTACATGCAAACTTCACTGAATCTGTTAGAGCGCTCTGATTTTGTGCGTGTACGTTATTGTTCTCCCCTGCAGCAGGCTCTGAAAAATGCGTGCCATCGTTTTCTGAATTAGTTTGTAAACCACTAGATGACAAGGAACCAATCGGAGTAGTACAGCCAGGGCTTTGATTAGGCAGAGTCCTCGTTTAGTGTATCTTTAGTGGCTGCCACGCCAAACGAAAGATCGCTCATAGTGGGTCGTTCTTGGTTTCGCTGGACAAGTTCCAAACTGCAGCCGGGTACAGCTATTGGGCAAAATTGTGGCAGTTCCAGAAGGGTTCTCATTGAAGTTTTTCTCAGCTGACTGTTGATCACGTGGCTTGTTTAGCGAGTGCTTTTCACAAATGCAAGACGCCGGGTGTGCCATAACAGAAAAACGCAAACGAGATTTGTTGCCCACAGGCGCGCTTGGCTGCATGCTGCCTTCTGAAAGCAAAGTACTTTGCTTGCTTTTAAATTTTTTATGCAAGTAATGTCCGCCTCTTCGAGTAGACCAGCTCATGAACTAGAATTGTGCTATCTGCCACAGGCAACCTTTAAAATTTTTTTGAAAGTGTTTGCTGAAACATCCTGTATTTATGGCCTCTGCACGCAAGAAGTGATGTTTCCATCCTTAATGCGTGAAAGTTACAAATAATTAGAAGAGCTTTTTTTCTTTTTTCTTGCCAGTTAGCATTACTTACTGAAAGAGAATCAATATTGAGACACATATCACTCACGTGCTTTTCACACGCCGTTCATAGAAGACTCTGCCGAAGGGGTGACTGAAGTCTGCAGGTTTTTTTTCAGGGTCAAAAAAGCACGCGAAGTAATTTGAAGTGAGGTGAACACACATCAGCATATTCATTCTCTAGGCACAGGCTATCCATTTAGTTGGCTACCTCCTTCTCTTTAAAAAAATATAATAAACTTTGTCCTGTGTATATATTTAAATACATTGTGTCTGTGCATGGTGTTCTCCGTGGAAATAAAAAAAAAATGTTGAAGTGAGGAAACACGGATGAGGTAGCCGCCGAAAGAAAAGCTCTTCTAATTATTTACAACTTTCACGCATTAAGGATGGAAACATCACCTCTTGCATGCAGAGGCCATAAATACGAGGTGAGGATTTGCAGAAATAAAAATGAAAGTATGAATTAAAAAGGCCCTAGTACGGCTCACGTCATTCCCAATATCAGAGTTTAGGAGTGCCATTCCACAGTCTTCATAACGCATACACATTTTCTTCTTTTCGTACTTTGTCCGTAGTATCACTATCACTTCCAACTACAAGTTTAGTCTTCTTCAGAGCCTGAAAAATTCTCACTGACTGCCCCTTTTCGGCAGTTTCCTTACGGAAAGCTCCCATATCACATATTCCATCCAACGTTGACGCAATTTTTATTGCTACCAACTTTAATTGTCAATTAGGATGGTCGATTCAGTCCTCCGAGTCGATTTGCAAGGCGCTCCACATCCGAGTCAGAGAAAGCACACGTCGTCCGAACGGCAGGTCACTTACCGGAGCAGTGAGCGAAGGCCTATAGATGGATTGGCGACGTCCGACTGAACGCCGCGCGTGCGTGTGCGCGTTTATGCGTGCGTGCGTGCGTGCGTGCGTGTGTGTGTACTGGTCGCTGCCCAATTAGCCCCTCCCCCCCCCCCCCCCTCCAGTGAAGGGAGACTTTAAGCCCTGGGACCAGCTCGCCGAGGTCATTCGCCACGTCATCATCAAAACAGCCTAATTAGTTTTGAGATCATTAGAGTTGTAACGGACAACCACAACATCAACGTAACCGCTATGGAAATTCTGAGCGGAGAAGCAAAAACACGGGCACCGGATCCAGCAAATCCATCAATGGATATATTTTCGCATTCGATCAGGTCTCAATTCCTGGCCAAGGAATTTGGTGAAAACAAGGAAATTTCATCAAAGTATATCAAAATGCCCTACAAGATGCAAAGGCAGTCAACAGTGCGGCTAATCAGGTTTTTTAACAATTAAGGAAGCACGTTTTCCCTTCGAATATTGAAAGAAATAAATGTGAAGACGGCCGTGCAGTTATTTTCTCCTGCAGTAACCGCAGCACTTAAGTACCTCAGGGATCAGGCAGGTCACAGCTGCGATTTCGAATTCGCATCTGTGGGGCCGACTGTTGAGTTCATGGAAGCCTTCCACGGGTGGTTCACATGCATGGACGTGAGCAATCTTCAGCAGCACATCCATCGCAACGACGAAGATGCTCGTCATTTTTGTGAAATTGATGACCCAAGGCTGGATTGGCCTGAGGGCGAGTTCGTTTCTTACATTGAGCACGTGCACGCGCCCGGTGTGCCCCCGCTGCTCCCCCCCCCCCTCCCCCCCTTTCTTGGCTACGCCACTGAGTTCAATATGGCCCTTTGATCAGCTTGTAGCTGCCTGTAACATGCAGTTTTGATCAGAGGTAGCTGTTTGGCTTCGACAAGTAAAAACATTCGATTGTGCGGACCGCGGAAGGCCTAGAATTGCTCGAAGAGCCACTGGATGATCTTTCTCCAGCCGAGTCATCAGGCATGGTGAGATATTCACAACCCATACATACACGCAGGGGCGGATCCAGGTTTTTTCTGAGGGGGGGGGTCAGCTTCTGTCAATGATGATGATGATGATAGTAGCCTTTCTTATTTACCGAAATTTACCGTTTTTGCTCACGATAAACCCGCGTTTTATACGGCTAGAGCAACACCTGTAGCCCTCCGTGGTGGCTCAGTCAGCTCAGGCGTTGAGCAAGCGATCGCGGGATCAAATCCCGGCCGCGGCGGCCGCATTTCGATGGAGGCGAAATGCAAAAACGCCCGTGTTCTTGCGTTGTAGTGCAGGTTAAAGAACCCCAGGTGGTCAAAATTAATCCGGAGCCTTCCACTACGGCGTGCCTCATAATCAGAATTCGTTTTGGCATGTAAAACCCCAGAAAGAGGAAGAAGACCTGTAGCGAAGCCAGGTATCGGTTTCTCCGAGCTTATAGGAAAAGGACGTTACCCAATACAACCATGTGCTTGGCGGCTGCGCCTAATAATACAAGGTGTTCAAAACTAAGCTTTATGGTTTTCTTGAAATTAGGCACTGGGAGGCACGCGAAGACCACCTGTGCAAATAAGTTATGTGTCTAAGGGGGCACAAAGTGAGATGATAATTATCGCTGTGAGAAGCCCAATTAACTAAAATTGAACAATTATTTTTGGTTGACTGCAGTAAGTGGGTATGTTTGTATTGAAAACTTAGAGACAGTCGTGTTTCTAAACAGTATCAGTCGGAAGAATTATTCTAGCGTGTCCGCGTGCTCCGAGATATCCGACTCCAAATTTCAATTGTCGTACTGCGCAGAGTTATCGAGTCGACGCGAGAGCGGTTTATGCCTTGCGTTGCTGTGGAAGGGAGGCATTTTGGACATTTTTAGGGCATTGACATCTTGATGGGTGGAATGTTGTCATGAGATTTGTGCATGACAACACCAAACTTAAAGCGGCAGATGAAATATTCGTTAGCATAGCTAAAAAGTTTCTGCTGTTGATGGTGCAGTTGTTGCTCTTGATTTCAATAAAACTTACAATACTTGGAAATCAGCAGTCTCTTTATTTGCGTAGGCCAGACAAGGACCATGCCCGGTCGTCTAGTCACCATTACGCACGCGTACTGCCCTCCGGCTTCTCCGCTCGCGCCATTTTCTCGGCATGGCAGCTGCCGCCATCTTTACCGGCTGCGCGGTGGCGTGTTACGACAGCGGTTACGGGTTCTTAGATTTTTTTTTTTTTTTTCATTTCGCCAGCCGTGAGGGGAAGGTGGACAGTTATTATCTTTGCCAATGCCTCCGCCCCATTGTCAGACTAAACGACACGCAACAGCCGCGTCACATCAGGGAGGAGCTTATTGCGCCGATCCTCACCCTCTTGCATGCGTAATCATGCGAACGACAATTAAAATTTGGAGTTGGATATCTCGGAACAAAGACACGCTAGAAGAATCCTTTCAAGTGAAACTGTGTAGAAACACGACTGCCTCTAACTTTTGAATACAAGCATACACACTTACTGCAGTCAATAAAAAGTTAATTATTCAATTTTGGTTAATTGGGCTGCTGACAGCGATAATTATCATCTCACTTTGTGTCCGCCTGGCCACATACCCGATTTGCGCAGGTGGTCTGCTTGTGCCTCCCAGTGCATAATTTCAAGAAAGCCATAAAGCCTAATTTTGAACACCCGCTATATCTAGCCTGTATTGTTTCTTAAAATAAAATTTGGGATGATCTTTTGCAGGTTCGTTATAAATGCGTAAGCACGGGTCCGTCTTTAGAGTTCTGTTGGGACACCTTGATTTCCTTAAGGAGATTCTTTGTGTTCGGCTGAGACACCTTCGTTTGCTTTGGAGGACTAACTCCCGTATTCTCAAACAGCCCTCGACTCGAAGCTCTTACTCCACCCTACCTTGTTGAGCACAGCGCCGCTTCTCGACTGATAAAGACGCGACCAGTCTCAAGAATTCCCGTGAATGATCATGAAGCTCAGTGACCACTTCTGTGGAGGGATGGCGGTGCCATCTTCTCTCTTGAGTCGTGGTGGTGTGTTGACTAGAGGAACGTTCTCGAATACGGGCGTAACGCTCCGCTCCAACGCAGCAACCACTACGCTGGTTGTTTACGATATGCGAATCACCGCGTATGAAGACTCACGACGCCACCTACAAGAATAACGATGTGGCGTAGTAGCCGAGAGCGCGAGCCAGCGTCTTCATGTTTTGTTTCCCACGCGACGTCATCCTTTTACACAAGGCGCGCATCTGCTCCCGTTTCTCTAACCACGCGACGCCATCCTAGGCCCGCGCGCTGGCGTTGGCCGCTGACGTCACGCTCCCCCACTTCGCAGCCGCGGCTCTAGGCTTCGCCCCGCTCCGCGAGAACGCCCACTCAGATAAACGGATCCAGCGGGCTTGAGCCTCCTATGCTTAATGTAGGACAATAAAACTGCGAAGTTACAATGAAAAACTTGTAGCGTACGAACTGCACTGTGCTCGTACTGGATATTGTCAACGTGTAACTGTGATCACAATGAGTGCTACAGTTAAAGAAAAGTTGCATATGCGTAGTTCTTAGTTTAGCTGTTAGTTATTATTTATATATGAACACTTCAGCGAGAGATCTCTTTCATTAGGCGGGTTGGTCGCGGAACCGATGAGAGCCAATGAGGCAACCGTTGACACCCCAAGGGGAAACTAAGTTAATCAGGCGCGAAGGCGCTCGAGCGGACCTTGGCGTGCTTGGCAAAAGGGACGTCCCCTTGTTCGTTCGACGCCACCGACGGGACGAGTAAGGCACGGCAGGCGCCAGGAGGTCCAAGGTGTTCATTAGAAAAAATAACTACGGCAACTTCCCGACACCACATTCCTACGGAATACAACTAAGCTTTTGAGCGAGCTAGCTTTACTTCTACATGGCTGATACCACTGGTACTCGCGAAAAATACTTTTGAAGAATGCTGGTGGTCATTTTTTCTTTGTTCTTTTTTTTTTTTTTTTGCGACAGGGCTATCCCCCTGTCAGTGAGGGGGCGATGCAGAAATCTGAGGGGGGGGGGGGGGGGGTCAGGACATCCGGACATCCCCCCTGGATCCGCGCCTGCATACACGGCCGATACCAACTGACATATGGACCAACAACGACCAAGCAGATGCTTACCGAAGATGCAAGTGGCGAAAATGATAAAGTGCAGCTAGTGATCATAACCGATTTGAGCAACAATTTTACTCCTGACGGACCACAGTGCTCACGCAGAAGAGGCCCTTGGATTTCTCTTCCGCTGCTGTTGGATGGACGTCCCAAAACGCCGCAGAGGCGAGCGCTTTAGTGAAGGGTTTTGGATTAATTTCGACCATATGGGGATTTTTAACGTGCACCTAAATCTCTGAGCTAGGTACACGAACGTTCCCCATAGAATAAAGAACTGCGTTCCAACTTCCCGCTCAAGTGTGGCTCTCGTCTTCCCGCTGCGCCAAAACGAAGGCTATTACGAGAAGCGTGAATAGATGGCGCCACTGACTCATGCGCCGCTTCCACGCACTGAACCAAGTCGAGCACAGCTTCCGAAACCTCAGCTGTGGACTTCGAGCAGGACGCTGAACCGTACGTGCTCCCTGCGGGAAGCACAGATATCGCCTCTTTCCTTTATGCAACATCTCTCTCTTTTAAGGTTGTTCAAAATGATCATGCGCTAAACCATATGCATGTTTTACTATCAAGCGTTGAGTGCTAAACAGACTTGTACACGTTAAAAAAAAGTAACCGATTACAATTTCAATTACCTATTTTAAAAATTCAATAATTGATTAGAGTGACCGTTTACCGCCCCACGAAAGTAATTCAGTAATCGATTACTTTTGCGTTACTTTCCTCTTAACCTTTATTAACACATTGCACAAATACACACGAGCTGGCTGGGTTCTTTCAGAGCATCTTCTGCAGCATTACCCACTTGTCTATCTTCGTAGGCTTTAAAAAAAAAAAAAAAAAAAAAAAAAAAATCGTTGGTCAGTTGTTCATCTGCAATCGTTTTCGTGTCAAGACAACAGCAATGAAAACTCGCTCGATGTGCGTACAGGATGGGAAGGCGATGTTGTAACGTACGCGCACCTTGTAGCACGATTGCAGCAGGTGTGTGTGCGCGTGATATATATATATATATATATATATATATATATATATATATATATATATATATATTGATTTTCGTTCGTAATAAACTTTCAGTTGTGAGTGAGCGCTCGTCCTGTCGTTTAACTAGTTTCTTTCTTTTCTCTCTCCCTCTCTCTCTTTCGCCTTGTATACATTCAACATGATATGCCGGGTGACCCGTGCTGGTGCAACACCACTTATATTAGGTGGTGTTGGCTTGTAACGACTATGTAGCCACACCTTTTGACAGTCTTCAGGTATACATGCAATCTGCGACTGCTGCGGTCCATGGAACCAGGTACAATAACCAATTTTGTGACTCACTAATGCCATACGCAGCGAACGCGCGTCACCTCCACATAGCGCAGCGGGTCACTCGCAGTCTGAAAGCATGCGTGCACATACCACGCGCTCGACCCGTGACCTGTTTCTTTATTTTCAACATAGACCTTAAATTACCGACCCCTCCGATTCCGCTAAGCTACGCGACGACCTTCACAGCATATCCGTTTGGTGCAATTCAATGGCTCACGAAATTAGACGTAAGTAAATGCAAATATATGCGCATTTCACATCGGACTCGGATTGATAACGAGTGCGCATATTTCTTGAATGATGCTGCCCTTTGCCCAGTAAGCTCTCACAAATTAATATTTCGGACTTAATATCACTAATAATCTGTCATGGAACAAGCATGCTGCCTACGTATAGCCACTAACGCTAATCGCATGCTAGGGTACTTGCGCAGAAAATTTTCCACCATGCCTTCGTTTTTAAAACTGACACTTTATAAAACTGTTGTTCGTCAAAATTATATGCCTCTGCTATCTGGGATCCCTCTCGAGCATCACTAAACCTCTTTGCCCTTGAAATAATTCAGCGCTGCCCGCTTTATTCTATCTAATCATTCCCGTCGCGCCAGCATTACACTCATGAAGCAGACACTTACTAGATATATTTCATATTACGCCACAAATGCAGTTTGCCTTTTCCGCAAGAGGCTGATATACGACCCGGTACTGAAACGACAACTACATTGCACCTCTTCCCTACATTTAAGCATGAAGTGTGGTCACATGCACAGTTACCGTGTCGCCTTTTCATGCAAGCTTGTATTTTCAATCTTTTTTGCTTCACGCCGTGTATCAACTGGAACCACCTTCCTGCACCCCTCGCAGCCATTCGATCAGGACACCTCAAGTTTCAAGACCCCTATTTACCACGCCAACTATTGGATCTTACGTGTTATTGTTCTACATTTTTCTTGTTCTGTTCTACTACTCCTTTCTGTAGTCCCTACGGGCCTTCAAAGTAGAAATAAATAAATAAATAAATAAATAAATAAATAAATAAATAAATAAATAAATAAATAAATAAATAAATAAATAAATAAATAAATAAATAAATAAATAAATAAACTATATGTAACTGTACCACTTGCTAAGAGTCAAGGAGTTGTCAGCGCCTTATTTGTGTGATAACATTTTCTTCTACAATGGCAAAAAAAAAAAAAAAAAAAGAAGCCGGCAGAACTCATCTCACGATGAATGTCGACGCTAAAGCAATCAGTACTGAAGCGTCTTTGATATACGGTGCATGAAGCGCGATAGACGGCACAAAGTAGGGCGAGACAGACGGGACAAGCGCTTGTCCTGTCTGTCTCGCCTATACTTTGTCCGGTCTATCGCGCTTCACCGTGCTCAAATATGCATCACCAACTGGCCCGAAATTCTCTTCTGAAGCATCGAAGCAATGTAACGACACACCGTATTGCCAAATTCGTCACTTCTGTGCGGCCGACTTCAATTTTCTGTTACCGCGACCATTTCTTCACACTTCCCCGTAGCTCAACGCTGCTAGCTCAATGCACGCTCGGGTCCCATTCTGTTCACTTCACTTTTTTCTCCACATTTCACTGCTTTTGATGGTGACTTCATCACTTCTTGCCTCTTGTTCTGCTTGTGCATCCGGGCACCTACTCTGCGGCACATACTCATTCTGAAGGATTGGCCAAGAATGTTCACGTATATACATAGTAGGTACCGTGTGCCCTAGCTGTTGCCATATACAGTGGCTCAAGTTGTCTATTCGGGCACATAACCAGTGACACATACAGCTGTCGCGTTCGCGTCGGAGTGGCTTGGAGGAAGCGCTTAATTGTGGAGAGTGGCGTGGAGAGATAAGAACCTGCGTCGCAGCCCGTTTACTCCAAGAACAATTGTGACGTTAGCGTGCGAGGACTTATGGAGAGGAAGCGCTTGCCTAGTGGCGCTGTTTCACTAATTCACATTATTAACCAACGTATCGATGGGGAAGTGCAGTTGATCGTGTCCTTGCCAGAGGAGTAGACGCGTTAAACGTCGAACGTTACGTTTCGTATACTTCTCAGTAGATAAAACGATACTTGCGTTTCTATACCAGCACCTCGAGACCGACAGAGTCTAGGTATCAAGCGTGATGGAAGCCGTCGTGGGTGTTGGATATGTTCGAATGTGAAGCAATGACTATCGTTCACTTCGCGCGAGGAATAAAGAAGTCAACCTTATTCATTCTCGTGTACTACTTCAACACACGCAGTGCCATCGCATGCACATCATCAACGTAGCATTCATATAACGTAAATATATGACATCCGCGCAACGTAATATATATTATCTACATAAATGTGACATCACGTTATGTCAACGTATTTATTATTGTAACAAAACCATCTACAGTAAATAAGCTTCGTAATCACCGATTCCGACGGTGCGTGAGATCTGCATAATGTTTATTCACTCCCTTTTTATGGCTGATTGTTCAAGAAACAATAAACTAATATGCGCAAGCTCAAGGGCTATATATATTCTTTTGTTTTCATTACGCATAACGTCTCACAAAGTGACGTTTAAAGTCATACACATAAATGTAGTACCACAGTAGAGAACGACGCAGTAATTTCGACTTTGACGGGGTGCAGCAAAATATCTTGAAAAGCCCCTGGTAAGAACGATCGAGTAGGTCACTGATGGCGGCGTTAATATGATTTGCTGATGAGGGGCGAAGGTAACATTTTCTTTCATTTTTTATTTTGTTGCGCTCCGTGCCAGTCGTCCAGACCAGAGTCCTTCTGTCCAGACTAAGGACACCGCTGCCTTCAACGAAACGATTTCGTTTTTTGTCCTTGCGAAGGTGGTTCATCATAATCTGGCAGCCCAACTTCATCTTGCAGGTGGAGTAAGCAATGCCACCGAAAGGACAGGAGATGCATCGACCTTCACGCTGTAATGGAATCGAATGGGGCGCGAAACTTGCGAGATGTCAGGGACCCGTGGCCAATGCTTTGTGCGTGGTTAAAAACCATTAAAGAGCTCGAAGAAAAATTGATAAGCCGGAGACAATTCTGCGATTGCCTTTAGCGCATTGCGAAAGTGAGACACTCGTCTTGGTTCCTTACATTCATCACCCCGTACTGTATTTACGTGCACGGCTAGCATGAGTGCTTTGTACGGTTGGAAGACACGCTTGCTGTCAGCCGGCCATGCGTATATGATGGATAAGGTACCTGAAACCTTCCTTACGTTGCAGTCAGTAGGGATAACGTGGTCGTACGTACGCTCAGCGTTAGGAAGCTAATGTTCCCTTCGATAAAGATGACAACATACATTGGGGTGTTTTTCAGAAGGCTCAAGAACGGCTCCTGGAAAAAAAAAAAAAAAAAAAAAAGAAAGAAAGAAAGAGAGGCAAGTGAAGCAAAGAAGGAAAAAAAAAAAAAAAAGCCGTCTCGTCTGTCGAATGTTTTAATGGTAAACTGGCTCGGTGACTGTAGATTGGCACCGTTTAAAGAAACGCCCTCGCAAAGGTCCATGAAACAAAGAAGTTGAACCACTCTTTGGAACATCAAGTCATATGAGTGCAGCAGGGGGGGAGGGGGAGTTAAACCCTTCTCCCCCCCCCCCCCCCCCGAAATTGTCGTGTCGCGGTGTTTGCGAAGGCTTCGGCACTCTGTGAGGTTTTGGGCGATAATGCGGCGGCCGCATTGCGGCTGCCGCATTCTCAAGCAACAAGTGCGCAACAAATGAAGCAACAAATGCGGCGGCCGCAATTTAGATGGGGGCGAAAATGCTCGAGGCCCGTTTATTTAGATTTAGGTGCACGTTAAAGACCCCAGGTGGCCGAAATTTCCGGAGCCCTCCACTATGGCGTCTCTCATGATCATATCGTGGTTTTGGAACATTAAACCCCAACAATTAACAATTAAGAACTGCGTTTTTACTACTGTTCGATAAATCTCAATCCCGGAATAATTTCACTTAACTTCCTTGCTTGATTTTCAGCAGGCGCCTGTGGTTCATGCTACACATTCAGCTGAAGCCATCTACGTTCCCGGTAGAGAACAGAGAGAACGTCTTCCGGACGGACTTGAATTTCACGGTGGATGTTTAGAAGAGCGATGGCAAACAATCTTTCATTTGTTGTTGAAGCTCTCAGGTACATCTTTAGGCGTCTCAGCAATGAAAAAGAACGCTCCGCTTCAACTGTCCTCACGGGCAGAGTTGCCAGAATCGTTAAAAGACGGTGCACGTTTGGAAAGAATACCTCTGGGCAATTGGCAACCGCTTGCATTGCAGACATGTTGGGCGTTTCTCGCTTCTCGCTCTTACATTTCGCAGCCTATACTGCCAACTCCCCTTTGCAGTTCAGAATTAAGCTGAGATTGCGTTTGATTACAAAGCTGCAAACTCCTCGGCAATGGGAAGAGTGGCAGCTTCGGGTATATTCTGGGGCAGAATGGAAGCAAGCATCTTAAAGGTGTGCCGATCCCTTTTAAACCGCTCACAGCAGCCTCCCATTTGGACGGCGTGATGACTTCGCCGCCGCGTAACGCGGGGCACCGCCAGAGCATGAATTCAAGATTAGCTATATCAGCGCATAAGGAACATGCATTAGTTGGCTGTATTTCGGGATAAATATTGTGCAATAGCGCGGGGTTAGGGTACGCTCCGACTTGAAGTAGCCTGAGTGTCAGTGCCTGAGGTCTGTTTAATTTTCTGTGTGGTGGAGGATATTGTCTCCGCCCCAGGTAAAAATATTTTGTCAGTTCGTTATACGAGGTGGGAGGGTCTCGATTCTCCAAAATCTCAGCGCCACGCCCCCCGGTAGCTACGCGGTCTACTAGTCCTCGCGCAGCCATGTGGGCCGACTCGTTGAGATTGGGCGGGGCTCCCTCGATCCGTCTCACGTGAGCTGGGGACCAGACGAGTGTGTGTGGCTCGATGTTCTTGTCCCGAAGGATCCGCAAGGCCGGTTCCGAGATGGTGCCCTTGGCAAATGCTTTGACCGCCGATCGCGAGTCGCTGTAAATCGTGGACCTCCTGTTGTCCAGCAAGGCCCACGCAATCGCCGCTTGCTCCGCTATTTCGGCCACCGTCGTCCGGACCATCGTCGAGTTTGTGATTGGCATAAGTTACAATATATATATATATATACTAACTTAGTGCGTATCGCAAGCTTGCTTGGATGCGCACAGTAAAGTAAAAGATCTTGACTAAAAACTATCACTGCGTCATGACCGCTTGACATGTACGCTTAACATAAAAAGCATTCCCACAGGCATGCAGTCACAAAAATCGACAGTACGAAATTCACGCAGCAAAGTAAACAAATTAGGAATGTAATTATGAATGTAAAAAAAAAAAGAAAAAAAAAACATTGTGCGTATACCTCTCATTCCACGTCGTAAACGGAGCCGTCCTTGACTTGTGAAACGCACTTCGCCCCGACGAGGACGTATCTACGTTTAACGGAGATTAACGATTAACGATGTCTTCCCCGATCGGGCGGGTCGTCTCAATGATGCGTTTTCGAAAACTGATCCCTTCAGTGGCGCGATGAGAGGCC
>NC_051154.1:222013729-222021229 GCF_013339745.2 Dermacentor silvarum | reverse complement strand
TGCGTCTGTAATTCGTGTTTATAAGAATATTTCCCCGTCTCTCCCCCCATCATCGCACAGATTTGCGTCGACCCAGCTAGGTCCTCCCTGTTCGCGTGCCCCATGCATTGCGACCTCTTTCTCAATCAAACCGGCGCGCGGCATTCCGCTTGGCAGCAATGATGCGGTCCGCTTGGCTCGTGGCGCGCACTTCAGCGCTTCCTCCCCATTGTGAGCTGCGTTCAGCCGCGCGCTTCGGACGCCGACAACGCTGACGTACGCGTTACTCTTGACGCGCGAAAAGTGACACAAAGCAGGTACGAAAAACAACGGGCGAAGCGATGCCTTTTGAGCTGCCACCATTGTGGCAACATAAACAGCGTGACAGCTTGGAAACGACCCAGCCGAAACGCGCGTTTGTTCTCAGAAATCGCACGGACGTGTCGAACGAGCGGCGTCGCGCTCGAGCTGAGAAATAATGGGCCAATCACGGAACCGCGCTCGTCTTGGCCGAATGCGTCGCAATTCGTGCGAGGAGTCGGCTGAGTGTAGCCGTAATGCGTTCTATGATCCGACTCTTTCGAGGTCGCCTTTACGTAAGCTCGCATCCCCCTGCTGCCACACGCAGAGATGATTTGTCGTAACAATAGATTTGAAGCGCTATAGTGTTTACGAGCAACATGCGTCGTTGATCGTCTCGAGAACATTAGTTGGAAGATGAAAACGGATAGAGATGAGTAGCGAAACGTATAACTCGGTGCACAAAAATTCGCGGGCGGCACACATCACAGCCTATATCATCTCGAAGTCCTATATAGACGGTATATAGGATCGATCGAACTCTTGTGCCTTTAGAGCGGACGTCCGTTGGGGTCCTAGTGTTTTTGTTCTGACATTGGCTGTCTGTCCAGTCTGCACTGTTCGTGCATACGCGATACGTCTGAGAGCACTGCAAGAGGACACGTCACGTGCCTATTTATTTTCATGTTTCTCGGACTTTCTTTGGGAAGCCAATATACATATATGCCGGTTGTTCAAAATTAAGCTTTACGGAATTTTTAGAAATCGCCTGTGGCAGGTAGCACAATTGTTATCATTGAGCTGGGTTATTCGATGCGGCGGACATTAGTAGCGCGATAAATCGAAACACATATTCAACTAATTACAACAATTTACTAATGAACCTCTTAGTTCATTACTTTACGACATTGCAATTTACGAATTGTAGCCGGTGAGTTTGCAAGACGCATTCACTCGAAATGAATTCTGAAATGAATCCTTAGTTTCCTACAGTCCTACAGTGATTGCGTAAGTATTCTTTGGCGAGTACCCCGGCAAAATATATCCGTCCCGCGACGCCTTTTATCTGCAAAATAAATGCGTAATTGGCCAAGTTAACACATGTAATTGTTATAGTGTAATAGTAGCTGATTGGTAGCGATGGGTAGACATGCATAAGCTAGCTAAATAAGTAAGACAAAGCGAAGCCAAATTTCTGTAGCATTTTTATATTCGCGAATGTATCTCCGGCACAGGCGGCATCCGCAACTATAGAAGTCACACTCTTTGCGTGCGCCGAATAACAACCGTCGCGTAGCGTAGCCTTTTCATTGCAAACGAAAAGGTCGAAATGACGCCCCCGGACGACGAATGCATAGATCACGAAAGCACAAATCCAGTCTTCTTTTTAATGTCAGAATAATTAAAGAGGAACGTCAATTAGGTACGTCAAGAGGTGCACCCTAAGTATGATGTATTTTTGAGGTGGAATATTCGAAATGGTATACACTACTTACACTGGCAGTCAACACGCATAATTAAATAATTAACCAAGTGCCACTAATTAACCTTTTAACCAATGACTTTAGCGCACGTATTGCAATACACGAAGTGAAGCCAGTGATTCCACAAGCCACTTCCAATTGGAACGAATTTTGAAAATTGCACCAGTTTTTGAGTTCAGCGCAGTCGAACTTGCCGTGAAAATGCACTGTTGTTTCACTCACTTTTCTGACAAAACTCCTTTTTTTACGCATTGAAGTTCAAAAGTTACTGCAACACCAATGCATTTCGTCGCAAACTTTGGGAAAGCATATCTTGAAACAGCCTGTCATCCTCAGAATTCGTTCCAAGTGGAAATTGCAGTATGTGGCTTAAAGTAATTAGTTTAAAAAGTTAATAATCAAAATTTGTTAATTAGTCAAATATTTCCTTTCGTTTTTTGTGCAAATAATGTCTGCCTTGCAGGGTAATCTAGCTAATTTAGTAGAATTGTGCTACATGTTAGGGTGATTAAAAAATATGCTGTTAACGTAAAAATATGACACCCCGTATACCGGCAGATGTTTATTTCTTATGTAGAGCCCTTCCACTATATTAAGGTGGAAGACCAGCGAAGCTGTACTTGTTGATAACTATATTGAGTTATATATGGTTTATTCCAATATTCATTGAATAAAGACACATACACATAACTTCGTTCTTTCTTTCTTTCTGCATTCCCTTCCTTCCTTCCTTCCTCCTTTCCTTTCTTCTTTTTTTCTTGTCCCTGGCTCATACCCACATATCCAATGCAGGTATGCGCCCACACGTGATTTCTTTCTTTCCTTCTCTTTCTTTCTTTCTTTCTTTCTTTCCATTCTTCTTTGTTTTTTTCTTGTCCCTGGCTCATACCCACATATCCAATGCAGGTATGCGCCCACACGTGATTTCTTTCTTTCCTTCTCTTTCTTTCTTTCTTTCTTTCTTTCTTTCTTTCTTTCTTTCTTTCTTTCTTTCTTCTTTTCCATCCTTCTTTCTTTTTTCTTGTCCCTGGCTCATACCCGCATATCGAATGCAGGTATGCGCCACACGTGATTTTGATTGATTGAGTGAGTGAAATAACTTTATTGGAGGTCCGGCGAGTACGCGAACTCGTCGCGCACCCGGATGTCGGGACCGGCAGGTCTAGCCCACCGGCCCGGTCGCGGGCACGCCGGACAGCCAGGATTTGCTTGGCTATAGAGCGGGGCTACGCAGAAGCGCGTCCCACTGCTTCTTGCTGAACTTGGGGTATCTCGACCCGCTCTCCCAGAGCATGTGTGCTAGAGTGCCCGCAGGACGTGACACCGCAGAAACAATGCCCGTTTCGCTACTTGCGTTCTCTCGGCTCTTCCGAGTCAGCGTGCCTGTGTGTGCATCGCCCCGATTCGCTTGTGGACTATTGACCGCGCTTTATCAGCTCTGTACGCGTGGTAGCACCAAAAGTCGTTCCAGATGTTTTTCAGTCTTATTTCGCGACTATAGGACGCCTGTCCGCAGGACGGACGTCGGGGTCGTGTAGGTCGGCCAGACACGGATATGTGCCGGTCTGTAAGAGTCTAGGAGAAACGGCTTGCGCCCTATTCAACTTGGGGTGAGGGGGTGGAAACATCCTTCTAGACATCAACAAGAATTTTGTAACCTCGTTCTGAGTAGCGGGAGCGTCCCTGTGGCCGTAGGGGGTAGGGGAGTCGGCGCTCCTTACAGAGGAAGCGCGGTTGGTGATGTCGCGCGCAGATTCGTGAGCAGACTCAATGAGGTTCGGGGGAGCACCCTCGACCGACCTTACGTGAGGGAGAAACCAGTAAATCGAATGATGCGTGAGAGCATCCGGACTCGAGACGCTAAGAAGACGAGCAGCTTGCTCGGGGATGCGACCCCTCTGAAAAGCTCCAACTGCCGTTTTGGAATCGCTATAGATCTCGGACCCACGACCGTCTAGCAGGGCGAGGGCGATGGTGGCTTGCTCGGTGACTTCGGGATCTGAAGTGCGAATCGAAGCGCTATTGGAAATCTTGCCACTGGAGTCAACCACGAGGACGGCAAAGGTCTCCTCATCGCTGTACTCCGCGGCGTCGACGAAGCTTGCTCTGATGCCTTGTTGCTTGATCTGTTTGAGGATCGCTACTGCTTTCGCATTGCGTCTGTCCTCGTTGGGGACGGGGTGGACGTTTCGGGGCACGGGGGCCACTTCGAACTTGTCTCGAATGTACCTAGGGATCGGGGTACTGACCCTCGAGGATTCCGCAGGGGTGTAACCCAGATTTTCGAGGATGCATTTACCTGCCGCTGTGGTGGTCAGGCGAGCGACTTGCGCGCGTTCTTGGGCATCGGCAGTCTCCACGGTGGTGTTGTGTACCCCCACCTTGAGGAGATCCTCGGTATGGATCCTGATGGGCAGCCCGAGAGCCCTTTTGACTACTTTGCGGATGAGAGCGTTGAGCTTGTCTCGCTCCGCTCAGAGCCAGTCGTGCATAGAAATCGTGTACGTGAAGTGGCATAGTACGAAGGCGCTGATCAGGCTGAGGAGATTGGCTTCCTTTATACCTCGGCGTCTGTTTGCGATTCTGAGAACGAGGCGGAAAGCGTTATCCGTCTTTGCGATGATCTTGCGGAGAGCCGTTACATTCCCGCCGTTGAATTCGACAAACATGGCCAGGACTCGAATGACGTCGACCCTGGGTATCACCCCCCCCCCCCCCCCCGCCTTCACAAGTGCGAAGACTGATGCTGCTTTCGGAGACTGGCTTCCAATCTTTGGGTCTGCCCCCCTTCTCTTTTCTGTAAAGCAGAAGCTCCGACTTGGCGGGGGAGCACCGAAGTCCGATGGGGCGGAGATACTCCTCGACCACGTCGATCCCCTTCTGCGTGGCTTCTTTGACTCTGCCCTCGCAGCCGCCGGAACACCAGATGGTAATGTCGTCGGCGTAGATGGTGTGCTTGACGTCCTCTACGCGTGCCAACCTCTCGGAAAAACCAATCATACAGATTATAAATAGTGTGGGGGAGATGATGGCGCCATGAGGAGTGCCCCGTCCTCCGAGGGGCACATTTTCGGAGCGGAAGTCTCCAATGCGAAACTTGGCTTTCCTGCCCCTTAGAAAGGAGCTGACGTAGCTGTGGAATCTGGAACCGAGACCCAGGTCCGAAATGGTCTTGACGACGAAGGTGTGGAGCACGTTGTCGAAAGCCTTCTCGAGGTCCAGACCGAGCAGAGCCTTGACGTCTCTGGAACGGCCGTCCACGATCTGATGCTTGATTATTGTCATGGCATCCTGCGTCGAGAGTCCAGCGCGGAAGCCGATGATGTTGTACGTGTAAACCTCGTTGTTTTCGAGGTACCCGTTGAGCCTGTTGAGAACGACGCGCTCCTTGCCGACGCAGGACGCTAGAGAAATCGGCATGAGGTTCTCGCTGTTCGAAGCCTTGCCGGGCTTAGGAATGAGCACCGTGTAGGCCGTCTTCCATTCTGCAGGAACAACGCCGCTCTTCCAGGAATCGTTGATCTTGTCGGTCCAAAAGACGATCGACGGGTCGTCGCAAGTTTCTCAACATTCTGTTGGTGACTCCGTCCGGACCCGGCGCAGACTTGCGGTTAAGCGCAAATATGGCCTGTCTGGCCTCGGCAACGGAGAAGTCTTCGTCCAGCTTGGGGCTAGGAGGGCCTCGGTAGTCCGGGAGTTGGGTCGCCGCATCCCTGTCGCGCCGGACGGGCAGGTACTTCTCTATGAGTGATTTTATTATCGTTAATTGTGACGTAACTGACGAGCATGTCAGTTACGTCACTGTTATTATGATGAGTTATTGATGTTAATGATGAGTTATTGATGTCATGACCTATCAGTAATGACGAAGCAAATGTAAGATCTGGCAGTTTTCATACGACTCCACGAGGTGGCGCGATGTGTCTGAAATTGTTCACTACACTTCCGGCTTTCTACGGACGCAGTCTCCTGGAACCTAGCCTATAACAGCTTCGTTGTAAAGAGAAACTGTATTTTCTGGGGCCCCTGCCATTATTGCTGATAGGCTACGTGGCTCGGCGGAAATTAGCATCAAGAAAAAGTAGAATGATAATTTTATTAATTAACTAAATATGCTAGTAAGCTTTTAATCGATATATCCCGGGGTGCCTCGTCATCGCGACCCTCCTATCTGCACTGGAGTGGACGACACTGACGTGGACGAATGGCTCACGGCGTACGACAGGGTAAGCGCCCATAACAAGAGGGACGAAGCGGCCAAACTGAGCCATGTTCTGTTCTACCTCGCTGGAGTGGTCAGCCTGTGGTATAACAACCATGAAGCAGTGTTCCAGACATGGTCCGAATTTAAGACTTCCCTCGCCGATATATTTGGTCGCCTTGCTGTTCGCACGCTGCGTGCCGAGCAGCGTTTGCGAGAACGAGCTCAACAGCCAGGAGAAACATTCACCAGTTATATTGAAGGTGTCCTGGACCTATGCAGGAAAGTCGATTCGACCATGGCGGAGTCTGATCTAATCCGAAAGATCCTGAAGGGCATAGAAGACGACGCCTTTAACATGTTGCTGGCCAAAAGTCCTCGCTCTGTGGCCGAAATTATCACACTGTGCCAGAGCTATGAAGAACTCCGCAGGCAGCGATCACTGACCCGTCGATCTCTACCGCGTGACGATCACCTCGCTGGTTTGGCTGTCATGTCCAACCAGACAGCTTTTCTCGCAGAAATGAAGGCGTTCGTCTGCGAGGAAGTTGCCCGGCAACTCTCATTGATGGATTTTGCCCATCCGCAGCCGGTACACGCGCCAACGCCGAGTTTTGCGCCTCCGCTCCGCCGCGTCATAGCGCAAGAACTGCACGAGGTTTTGTCTGAGCACCACCAGCGCGTTCCTGCGGCTGTGCCTCAGAGCTACGCCGAAGTCATCGCCAGGCCCCAACAGATCCCGACGACTGTGCCACTCAGCTACGCGGAAGTTGTCACCAAGCCTCAACAACTCCCTCAACGGGGACCTCTCACGTACGCCGAAGTCCTCGCTATGTACCGACAACAGCCTGCCGTGCAATCACTTCACCAGCCGCCACGTCCAACGCGTTCTCCCACATGGATGGGACCTGCCGCAGCGACTCAATGGCGTACAGCGGACAATCGGCCGATAAGTTTTGCGTGCGGCTACGCAGGCCACGTCGCACGCCACTGTAGTCGCGTGCAGTCGCCTAGCGCTACACTATATGCGCCAAGTCCTATGGTGGGTTCTCCGCGCCCATATTATGACGACGAACCTCGGGTTGCGTCACCACCATTCCGCCGGTCTGCCAACATCCGCCGCTCACCTTCTCCACGCCGACGCTCGATGCGGCCTCGTCCCGTAGCTCGGGATGAGGAAAATTAATCGTCGCAGTGCATGTGGCAAGGGCTGCGACGCCGGTCGAAACGCGAAAGTCCTCAACGTAGCCCGACCAATGTGGTCGACGTGTTAGTTGACGGTGTGCGCACATATGCCCTCGTGGATACCGGAGCCGCTGTATCAGTTATGGACGCAAAGCTCCCTCCGCACAGCAGGCGCACAGCGTATTCACCCGATAGCGGCGTGCACCGCTTGTGTTCTCATCGAGGACGTTGTATACGCCATCGAATTTATTGTGATTTCTTCGTACTCCCACGAAGTTATCCTGGGGTGCGACTTTCTCGCCCGCCATGATGCTGTTATTCATTGAGCACGGGCCGAACTCGAACTGTCGC
>NC_051154.1:221983542-222013629 GCF_013339745.2 Dermacentor silvarum | reverse complement strand
TTCTCTCCGCAGGCAGCCTATAGCCAGGATAGGCAGCAAGCGGTACTTTGCGCAGCTGCACGTAGAGTTCGTTATGTAAAACGTGTGGTACTTTAACGATATGACGAGAACACAAAGTTTTCGCATCGGCAGCGTGAAGGTCTCCGATTTACGTTCTGTAATCTTTATTTTTAGAGCGGAATTTGCAGCCGGTCTCGCTGGCAGAGGAAGGCTACCATCCAAACCAGCTGCGTAGACACCTTAAGATAGCGTCTTGTTGGGCTCTGTATTGGTTAAACGTGCGAAACACACACACACACACACACTCATCAGCTACCCTATTTACGGACTGCATGCTGCAACGCAGGGTATTCTGAATTTTTTTTTATTTCGTTTACCGTCCTGTTGGGTAAAAATTGTTGAATACATGTCAGATGATTTGGGGCTCTACATATGGCTTTTGTGGCATTAAATCATGGCTCTCATGCAGACATTGACTATGAAACGTTGTTGAGCATGTTTTCCGCAGTAATATAGCGTAAACTGGTAATTGTTATAATGCGGCCGGTCATCGATATCTTTAAAATAAAGCGGCCACACGGCTTCTCAACATAGAGGAAACAAAATGTATTAAATACATAGCGATTTCTCATGTCGTAGATTGTGTATTTGGTTGAGAATTTTTTCAAGAACAAGCGCTACAACTCACTGCAAATTAACTGCAGCGCATGCCTTGCTTCCACTCCCACTGATTCTCGCGGCTTCGAGCTGGCGCGACATGCATGTCACGATTTTCATGTTCTTAGAACGTGTCACCCATGGTCGTCAGACATTGTTGTCTCGCCATACCAATTTGGTATATATCAAGTTAGCGAAACGTCCGCAAGAGTACCAAGACCGTGGCACGTAAATCATGCCGCTCATGACATTCATGCTTTGATTTTCATGTTATGACCTGTCATTTATGTTCGTCATGCAGTCATGTTGTGGCATACCAATTTTCGTATACATCCCATTAACGAAACGGCCAGGAGAGCACAAAGTCTTAGGCGGCTAGATAGATAGATAGATATAGATAGATAGATAGATAGATAGATAGATAGATAGATAGATAGATAGATAGATAGATAGATAGATAGATAGATAGATAGATAGATAGATAGATAGATAGATATGCTCAAAGTCGCCGAAGTTCGCCAAGAAATGCTTCGCATTTAAAAGCGCACAACGTAGGCGCAGATCCTTACGCACTTGCAGCTCATGCACAACAAGCGTTTAAGAACAGCGCATTTTGTGCTATCCAGAAACGAACGAGTTAAACACGCACGTTTGCATGCCAGATATCAAGACTACAAGACGGACAAACGCTACGGGAAACCGTGCAAATGAACTATTACACACGGTGCACTGGTGATATACGCCCGATCGGGCTCTGATTTCTCAACAGTGACCGGGTTCCTTCTGCAGCTTGCGCAAGGGAGCTGATCACGATCGAGAAATTCGATCCGGATAAGGCTCGATCGCGATCGAAAGTGCCAGTGTCACACAGCTTTAACTCCCCAAACACAGAAAGGCAATAACGTATACGCTGCACAAACAGGAACGGTCCGTGGGTTGCCACTTGTCGCGCCTGATCTTTACCAGCCACATGAGTCGCCTCTTCGGATCTTTCGGAACATCTTCCAGATATTTCGCGAATGGTTTGTGCACTGTGGCACGCAACACCCGGGCATTTTGCCCTAGAAGACGCCGCACACGTGTCTCACTCAACCAGCCGCGACGATGCGTGGGGAGCGCAATGGCGGCCGCCGGTCGAAAGGCGGCATTCACCCCTTCACAGAATGACTCCACCCTCCACGGCGGCGGAGGGGGGCGCACGCATCGAGGAACCCTAGCCACGTCGCGGTCGCCGCGCTGCCACCGCTCCTACAGGTGCGCGTCCGCCGTTGCCTGGCAACCGCCACAGCCGGCGCGGTGTGGAATCACGCCACGGGCCTCGATTCTCCGGCAACTCGGCTCGTCGCGGTCGCCGCGCGAGTGCGGCTCCTTCCGTTGGTAATGTCCTATATATAAGAGTACCGCCATCCTTTGATCAATGCCGCTTCTCTCTCTCCTGTATCTCCGATTGGACGATGATAGCGCGCGCTTTCAATTCTTGATATTTTGTTTTTTTCCGCGTCGGAGCCATTTTGAAAGTCACTCTGCGCAGCCGCAGTCGCCGGCGGCGGCGCGCGCCCGGCCGGAAAGTTTGAACGTGGACTTTCTAGGGGCACCACTGTCGACTTGCTTTCGCAAGCAAAAAGTGAAAAAAAAAAAAAAAAAACAAGCGCTGAGGAGAGGAGGCGGCGGAGGAAAGAGTGGATGGCGGTACTTTTTTCTATATAGGGATTTTAGCCGTTGGGCGCTCGCTGCGCCCTCTGTATGACGTCACATCCCACGCTCCACAGCTGTGATAACTGGGAGTATAGACGTGTTCACGAGGGCGCTTCCGACGGTCTGGCGTCGAGAGTATGTGTCAGTGTTGCCTGTTTCCATTGGTTTTTTGTTACTTTCCCATTAATAAATAGAATTGTAATAGCACTGAAAAAATGTGTTAGTGTCTGCACTCTTTCTAATAACTGAGAAATCATGTACGTAGTCTTATTTCCCTATGATTGTTTACCTGGCTTTATGTAGGGCTTCCTATTTTGCAGTAGTCTTCATCGGAAACTAAGTGGAGAGAGCGTAGCACGCACAAAGGTATGAGCCGTCGAAGTGCCTAGACTCTGCCGTTAACGCAGATTGCTTTCAACATAGGGTGCGCGCGACCACGGGTTACACAGTTGCTGCCGAAATACAACGCCCCCCCCCCTACCTCCCCTCCCCCCGGAGCCCAGCCTACGACGAAAGACGGCGCGCTTTCTTCCCGCTTTCCTCCATTGCTCGCGCGAGATTGAGCCGCCATCCTCAGCTCACCATCGCACGCTTTCACTCGCGCATACAGCATACGGCGCGCGGAAACGATGTTAACGCCCTTGCACTTTATAAGGAGCATCACGGCGACGACGACGGCGGACATGCGCCTTGAGTGTCCATATACTTGCTATCGAAATTATATAGGAATGGCACCCATACGCGTCCGCGTAACCCACGTTCACGAAGGGAAGCGTCACCGTAAGTTTTTCTCTTCCTTCTTGTTTTATATTTCCGGTGCCGGTAAGAAAGATGAAAAGTTTGCAAAGTTTATATTGACTCTCACGCTGTTAGAAATGCATTGTTTTGAGTATATCAACATTTTTTAATTTTTTTTAAATGCGTAAGCATTTCTATGGTTATCCAACGAGAACACTATCCCTGCGTCCGTCCATGCGTCCGTCCGTCCGTGCGTCCGTCCTTCGCGTAAGATGATCACTGTCAAGATAGTGCCAGCCAGCTGTTGAAGGAGACGACGACGAACGCTCGAGAAGTGGCACGAGCGCGTCTCTGTGACCACGTGACGTGTGCAATCAGGCACGCACTCGGCTCACCTTCAGTAAGTCAGAACTGTGGAGCAGCCGTGGCTTTGGATTGGAGCGTCATCAGCGCAACTTAACAGTTCAAATTTACAACTGCGCTTCCCCGTTTCACGACTCTTTCACGGTCGTTCTCGCAAATATACCAAACACACCAGCGCACGACCACTCAACACCAACTCATCACTACGAAATGCTTACGCGTCATTCAGATGAGGAGATTCTACGTAAATGTTTTCCTCTCTCTCTTTTCCCTATTTACAATCCCTATTTCATCCACCCAAGTTCAGAGTAGCAAACCGGAATGTCGCATCTGGTTAGACTGTTTGCCTTTTCTCCCTTTCTCTCCCTCTCTGATACTTGTAATTTTTTGGCAATATATTCAAAACATTTTTAGCGCTTAAATCAAGGTTCTGCATCAAAGGGTTGCTAGAGTTTACTGCTTTCTCTAGAATGCAACATATTTCATTTAAATCGCTCCAGCGGTTGTTTCATAAAAGCATTTGGCAATTTACATATAGTATTTAAATAGGGAAATCGGAATTTTCCCTGAGCTAAAGCTTCCTGTAAATTTTCGTCACAGATGATGCTAAAAGTCCCTGCGGCATAATCAGTATACTGTTTCGACAAGACCAAGGAGGTTTAAAAAATATATAGAAAATTACAAATGAGAGATTTAAATCTAATATTTATAAATTTTAAGCATTAAATTCTATTAAAAGGGTTTCCCTCACATGCCCCAACATTGCAATCGCCACGGCTTGCAAATCGCTACTCCACAGCAGTGGTAGGCCACGCTGCTCAGCTCGGATCCCGACGTGCAAGTCTGTGGGTCACGCAGCAGGCAGAGGCAGCCGTTAGAATCCACTTCTGGCCGCCTGACCACAAGTGGCCCCCCGCCAAGGGACATTTTCATTCTATCTCACTATATAGTTCTGAATACTAGCTCTTCCTCTTCCTTGGGCAAGACCAGCATAAACGTAGTTTTTTTTTTTTTTTTCGAGCATGCACCTTACCTCCGTTAGCGCGCGTGTAAAGCACGTGCCTCGCTCGATGATCGACGGCGTCACTGCACGTGCTCTCGCGAGAAAAAGTTAACTTCGTCGCAACTTCTTCTTCACTACGTTGCAGCACAGAAAAGACACCATCAAAACATGCGTCTGTACATCTGCATAAAGCAGAGCCTGGGCCCCTCTCTCTGCATGCATTCTATGGGGATTCTCACTGAGCTCGCTATGCAGCGATCAAAGCTCACTGAGCTTGCTATGCAGCGATCAAATCTCACTGAGCTTACTATGCAGCAGCCAATCGAGCATCCTCTGCAGCTGGCTGTTACGGAATGGGTCTTTTTCTTGCCCTTTCTGACGTGCGGCGGAGTGCTTGAAGCTTCTTGCTTCACCTCCTCCGCGGATTCTTCAGGAGAACCACTTGCTCCTGGTTAAACCCAGTCCTTTTCTCCCCCCCATTTCCTCTTCCTCCTCCAACTTTCCCTACCTCTCCGCTTCCTTCATCCCAATCCCCTCCTGAAAAATCAAAAATCAGGCCAGCATAGCAAACCAAGGGACAGGAAGTGGAGTCAAAGCATCAGGCCGAATTGTTGCTATAGTACCACAGTGGACTAGCAAGAAGCACGTGAACGGCCAAGAAGACTCAAAGCCGTACGCCGGTTAAGCACTTTAATTCTCTTCTGAAATAACCTCCTTTACATGCGCAAGCTTGTGTATTGGAACCTTTTGCGAAGTGTCGAACGACAGCAGTGTCGAAGTTGAGTGTTATTATAGCATCCAGAAAGTTGTTTCAGGGCGTAACTTATAGTAGTAACATTTCTCTGCAAGCGTTGAGGCTGCGGTTTTTTTTTTTTTTTTTTGTGAATGTTACTGTAATCGTTTTTCTCGCCATGAAAAAGCGTGCACGTAAAACACGTGCGCCAAAGAAAGCGTTTCCACCGATATTAAAACCTCTGAAAACTTTGCAGAGAAGGCTGAAAACTTTGCACAAATTCAAGAGGTGGTGTATGTCATCAAGTCGGCAAATTATAAATACTTGCGTTAATTGAGGGATTTACAAAATATGTCAATCTCGCCAATTGCTAAGAGCCCTCACCGAGATGTTTGAGACGACTGGTAACTCTACCAGTTTCAAGATATTAACTTTCCAAGTGTCCGACGAAATGCATTGGCGTTCCAGTTACTTTTGTGCTTCCATGCCTGAAATCGCGTTTTCTATAAGAAGTGGAGCAACAGTGCATTTTTACCGCAACATTGACGGCGCATATCTCGAAATCAGTGCCATCCTCAGAATTCGTTCCAAGTCGATATGCTTTGAAAACTTACCAGCTACAATTCGTAGATTGAAATATATGCCGCAGGTAACTTAATTAAAATGTTAATTAGCGGAGCTATGTTAATTATTCAATTAAGTATTTTGATTTCTCGTTGAAGTTTTGGCCGCATAAACTATTAATTTAGATCAAGGGTTAGACTTGTGCTATATGCCTCAGGCAATTTTGAAAATGGTGCGGTTAAAGAAGACAACCTATATGTGCTACCATTCTACTATGTGGACCACAAGACCAACTATAGTGCTCGAAGTAAGAGAGGAATATCATTAACTTTCGGAGAAAGGACACGATGTCATTTTCTAGTGGCTTCAAGACCATGGTGGCCTCGCGGGCAACGAACATGCCAGTGAAGCTGCTGAGAGTTCTCACGAAGATGGCGTGAACGAGCCTATTCCGCTGTCAAGAATAGATGCAACAACAAAGCTTTGCATGCTGGCGCAATTTGTCACACAATCCATGAGGAATACGCCAGGTTTCATCACATCTGTCTGCATCACGTGGACCCTCCTCCCAGATTCATGTTTCAAGTTTATTTGTGCTTATCAAGACATTATTACATGACTAGAATATGCAGAAAAGGGTCCCAAGGTCGGGCGACCGTACCGGGACCCTGTATACGTAACTGATAGAAGAAAATTAGGAACGAGACGAAAATTTTAAAAAATACGCAAGGAATAGAAATCCAATCAAACGTAGAAAAAGGTTGAAAATAAAAACACAGGCGAAACAATCAATTCAAGCAAAATACAAAGTGAGCCGAAGTAACAGTGCAAGTATAGAAAAATGTCTTATCTACAAAGTCAGAAATATAATCAAGAAATGGAAACTCCGATTAACAGTCAAAGTATGCAAGTCAAGTTACATAAAAACAATTAAACCGTATGTATCGTATGCACAGTACCCCGTATCTAGGCTGCCTCGAAACGAGACAACTGTTCATTGCCGACTGCTGTTAGCTGCATCCGGTCAGGTACGGATATTTTTGCTTGCGCATCGGAATGGCTGACATTGCTGCCTGTGGCGATTGCGGCAGCGAGGAAACCATGGAACACGTACTCTGTCATTGTCCTCGCTACCGCATCCAGAGAGTCACTCGCCTCGACGACCTGTCGCTTTCTGAGCAGGCGGCGATCTTGAAATGCCCGCTTATGCGCTCCTCACACCAGAAGTCGACGCAAGCGCTACGGAAGTTCCTCCGTTCAAGCGACCAAATTGAACTACTTTTACACTGCCGCGTTCTTTTTTTTTTTTTTGTAATTACATTACGCCAGGTTTTCGCCTGTTCGCCGTCGCCGCACTTTGAGCCGTGACCGCATTGTGACGTCACACCATGGCCCTCGATGCCCCAGCATCTCGGCTCGTCGCGGTCACCGCTCGGCCACCGCTCCTACAGGCGCGCGTCCCCGTTGCCTGACAACCGCCACAGCTGGCTAAAACCCCTATATTTATAAAAGTAGCGCCATCCACTTCCCTCCTCCTCCGTTCCACTATCGCGCTCGGCGTGACCAGCGCGATTGAGGCGCGATATCGACAGTGGCGCCGCCTGCGTCGGGCCTGCCGTGGCAGACGACAGCTAACGCGCTACCAGAGGAAATCCGAGGAAAACTTCGATCGCGCCCTGCGGAGACGTTTTCGAGGCGCGATTTTGCTTCGTCAGTCAGTAACTGGTCTCAATAATGCCGTTTTGGAAGTAGCAACGCGACGATGCGAGACGGCGCAAATATCAAGTGTGCAGCAAGCGTTTGCGCACGCTGGATGGTAAACAAAAAAAGCCTTTTGCCCTCGCCTTGTCGGTTGCGGCAACTTAAGGCGCAGCAGCATGCCATCACAACGAAGTTCTTGTCCCTAACACGTTTGATCCGTTTGTGCGTACAGCACTTTCGTCGCACATGCCCGAGAATGGCAGTCGGAGCGCGCTGGAAAGAAAAAAATATACAAAAGCGCGACGCGAACTTCCACGTGACACGGATTGGCCAATGGGGGAGCGGTGGAGGCTGGGGCGACAGGAGGCGGCTAAGAGAGGGCGAGGAGGAAGCGCCGGGGTGAGCGCTGTGGCGGCAAGATCTAAGAATGGCGCTACTTTTATAAATATAGGGGTTTTACAGCTCGCGCGCTCGCCGCGCTCTCTGTGTGGCATCACGGTACGGGCCTCGATCCTCCGGCAACTCGCCTCGTCGCGGTCCCCGCGCGGGTACCGCTCCTTCCGTTGGTAATGTCCTATATATAAGAAGAGTACCGCCATCCTTTGAATCATGGCGCTTCTCTCTCTCCTGTATCTCCGATTGGACGATGACAGCGCGCGCTTTCAATTCTTGATATTTTGCTTTTTTCCGCCTCAGAGCCATTTTGAAAGTCACTCTGCGCAGCCGCAGTCGCCGGCGGCAGCAGCGGCGCGCGCCCGGCCTGAAAGTTTCAACGTGGACTTTCTAGGGGCGCCACGGCCACCTTGCTTTCGAAAGCAAAATGTAAAAAAAAAAGAAAAAAAGAAAAGAAAAAAAAATGTCACAGTTTCGCCCTAAGGGCGAAGCAATGAATGCGATAGCAACACAGCAATGTCATATAAAGTAAGGTGAGCGGCTTTGGTAGCAATATGAATTGTAGTAAACATGAGCTGATTAAGTAAGCAGGTGTGCTGTGGCGTAAGTAGACCGACATGAAGAGAGACTCGATGACCACGAGGAGGCGCGTGTGAAACGGTAGTGTTGATGAGAAGCGCTTCCCGTGGGCAGCGCGTGCGAAGGGACACACCTGTAGCGCTGCACTGCCGACCCGGGCAGCATTTCATGTGTAGCGTGCGTTGGAAAATGTGGCCCGACTATTACTAACTGATTGAACAAGGGTGGTGTGAGCGCGCACAAACAAACACGAATAGATCACACTGAATGACTGCAGACAACGACTGTCAAAACGTTGGCAGCAAGCGCATATATACGCCGCAGCAGCGGGCGAAGGTACGTGCGGTCTATCGCTTTAACGGAAACTGAGCGGCGAATGCACGGCGCATAAAGGTCAGAGCCGTGTGGAGATAAGAGGCGGTTGCGGACGAGCGACGAGCGCGGTTGTTGGCAGCGTAGAAGTGCCCCCCCCCCCCCCCCCCCGCGCTCCTTCCGGCGCTGGCTTCCCGCTTCCTTGCTTGCGCGTGGGAGAGATAAGAGACTGTGCGGACGAGCGACGAGCGCGGTTGTTGGCAGAGAAGTGCCCCCCCCCCCCCTGCTCCCTCCGGCGCTGGCTTTCCGTTTCCCTTGCTTGCGCGTGGGAGATTGAGTGCGTTCGCTCTCCTAGCGCGCGTCCCCGCACGCTTCCGCTCGGGCATACAGCGCACGGCGAAGATTTTATCCATAGGGAACCTCACGGCGACGGCGGCGACGATGGCGACGGCAGAAATCCGGTAGAAGTGTCCATTGTTGCGAATGTCGACGGTCCGAGCGGCCACGAAGGGTTCCAGGTATTGGTGGCGTGCCAGGTGCCAAGAGGAGGAGATATCCAGGGAGATGAGAAAACTGTTTTATATACACTGTACATGGTATATTACAAGATGGGCTCCATGAATATTGGAGCCGTCTACGTGCTAACATCTTTGCATGTGGTAGCGTTTACATCTCCGAGCGTTCTCCATGGTCGAGCGTGCTCTACATCGTCAAGCGTGCTCTACATGGTCAAGCCTCAAGCGTCCCTCACAACACTCAAGTCCCCTGTTTTATCCCTTTCGTTTCCCTCTTTCACTCGACGAGGGAATACACTGTAGTTCTTTTAGCCAATCAGCATCTTGGATCAGGTGGCCATATCCCGCACGTGATGTGTCGTCGTTTCCCGCCGGGCTCCGCCTCCAATCTTGTTAGGTCGCCCCCGAACACAGGCAGCGGTTGACACCTTGGGAACCGAACGTTGATGTCGTTCCCCCGGGATTGCCAGACACTGGCCCCTTTCAAGATTCGCCTCTCCATAGCGGTCAGTTCGCGGAATCAGGGAGGGCGGTGGCTGTCTCGAAAGGGCGCCAGTTTGGCGCGTCGCAATCGACGCCGGACCTCGTCGTGGTTCGGGCGGCGCTGGTAATTCACGGAACCGCACCAAAGGGCGACGCTGCCGTTTAGCGACGCATGAGGTAGCCTGGAGACCAACTGCTAATCCCTCAGTCCCAGGTGACAATTCTCGGCCGCGAGAAAGGGGCGCCAGGTTGGCGCGTCTGAGTCGGCGCAGGCCTCCTTTGTCCCGAGGGACCGCCAGACACAACAGCACCCCCGCCGCCAGATGATGCATCGGGAGGTCGAGTTGTTCCATGCAGCTCGGCCGGTTTGATGCCTGCTTCGCTCAAAGCCATGGGGCCGCTGCTTCCAGGAATGATGATCTTCCCGCCAAAGGACCTCTTCATAGGTGGGCTCTGACTGGACTGCAGAACTGACATGATGACAAGCTCCAAGGAGCGACCTGTGTCAGCCACACACAATGCTGCAAGCGCCACTGCAAGCCACTCTCATCGCCAGACTTTACCAATTCCAAAATCTGACTACCCCCTATCTAAAGAAAACCCCAAAACACAAGGTGCGCGTCGATCCGGACAAGTACCCAAAAAACTTCCGATGATGGCTCTTCGCAAATAGACACCGACTGGGTTTATGTAATGAAGCTAAGGAATTATGAATTAGAGATTCCACAGATTAGGAAGGCGAAGGGAGAATTGACCTTCAGTAATTCATAGATCGTAACACTTAGCACCAGAGAGCTACATAATCATTACATAATGCCGAAAATTCCAAATCAACACATAGGAAAACCATCTACCACGTGCCCAAATTGGCTCACAAGGTTTAAGTTATTTTGCATTTGCCCCAGCGCACTTCGAACTTGTGCTCCTTTAATGCTATGCTCCCTCTGAGCAGGTGGCCGTATTTATGTGAGAAAACCTTTTGCAATATTTTGAAGAGAAAATAACTCTATCGTTAATGGCGATCGGCGCAACCTGTTCCTAACGCGCGGTCCTCTCCACGTGCGTGCGGGAACAATCATCCAACGTTTTCCAAAGTCAGCCGAAGTATACTGCCGAACAAAATTTCTAAAGCTCAAGGTCGTTCAAAAGAAATGTCCTCCAAGAAATGAAAATTAATCAACACAACTTAGAAAAACGTGCCGGGAAAAAAATAAGGACTCCTGTTAACAAAACACGACTTTCTACGCACTCTCGCAAAAGCGCAGGTCATCAACTCGCGCAACCTGCGCGTGACCTTCTAAACTATTGCAACCCTGACACTAAGTCTATAGCTGACACCAAGTGTACAGCTGTCGTCGCGTAAACCCACCCCTTTAATCTGTGGGTCAAACCCGAGCCGAAAAGGCTAACAACTTAACAAAACACTGCGGTATTCTTTACGCCTGTAAAACATTCAACACGCATCTCCCACAAAATGAATACAAAAGAAGAAAATGCTACCCGTCTTCCTTGTTTACTTATTCTCGGGCCCCAATCGTACCCCTTTCTTTTAAACGCACTCGAGGGGGTTGCGCATTCCGGGGATTTCGCAAGGTGCCGTCGCGAAGAAGGCAAAAGCCACTAATTCGCCTGACACACCTCGTGGCTACGACTGTAGCACAGCAGCCTCCAAGTACTGGGAGGGGGATGCATTCACAGAACCGCGCGCACACTGTCCCATTATCTGCGAGGCAGTCGCCATTCATTGCCCCCGCGAGTGATCGGCTCCGGTGGCAGCTTACCGGCCGCTTCCTTTTGTCCCTCTGCCTACAGTGTACCTTACGCGATGCGGTCAGGTGACGGTCACCACGCCTGAATCTTCGCGAGACTCGCCTTTTCGCGACGTGCGTCACGCCGATCCTTGACTTCAGCAAACGCCTAAGCTTGGGAGTTACCCTCCTGCGCTTTTTCACATTATCTGGCTGGATCATGATCTTAGCGCGTTTACCAATGTCGCCTTGGCGCTTCGCACGTTTGACTCGAGACGCCCTGACCGCCTCCACCTTTCACATCCTGCGCTTACGCCTTTTATGTTTGGCATGCTTCGTTGGTCCTGCGGCATCAGCACACGCACTTGAAATTTCGTTGCCCTCTCGAGTTTCACAGTGCGTCTGCCTTTGTAATAGAACATGACCAGATTTGACCATTGAGCAAGCTGGCTCGTCATGAAGTCTACCTTCAGCTGGCCTAGCTCTATCACTGCCGTCGACAGCATGCAAAACTCCTTGCTGGCCTTCGAAGTCGGCCTCTCTTTCCAGAACAGCCTCGCTAAATGGCGAAACAGCTGTTTCTTCGCGCTTGTCACTGTGTCCGTTAACTAGGGGCACAACAACCCTCTCAGCGCACTCTAAACTAGCACTATCAAGACTAGCTTTGTTACTCTCGTCTTGGCCTTCGCAGTCGGCCACAAGTTCTAGGGCGGGAAAACCACCGCTCACTTCGGTGACCGAATTCACCTCGCTTCCGGCTACTAACACCTTTAACTCGTCACTGCTTGCAGCTGCCTCTGGAATCGTATCTTGGTCCTTTGACCGCTGCTCATTAGGGGACACGCCTAGCAGTCTCTGAGTCTCCTCATGTGCTTTCGCCCTGAAAGCTCCCTTACTGGAGAAGGAACTCTCCCTGCTCCTCATTAGAGAAAAACTCTCCTGGTTCCTCTTTGGAGAAAACACTCGCCTTTCCGTTGGCGACTTTTCTGACCTATTCGACAATAAATAGGGCAACCTATCTGGCAGGCTGGCTGAAATTGCCGCCGCCGTACACACTTGGCCTAAAGGGCCTTCCATTTCTGGTGCGGGAAAACCGCCGCTCTCTTCGCTTTGTGTGTGTGTCACTTGCATCACACCTTTTCCAAAGCTTTCTAATCTAGCCATCTCAGTGCTAGCAGTACCTTCGACAGGATGGGCTTCTCTCTCACTTGGGCCTTCGAAGTCGGCCTGCCATGCTACACCAAAACGCCTAAACAAAGCTCTCTTAGCCCTGTCGTAGTCGCGCGCTTTCTCATCGGACAAACAATGCAAGAAACACGCAGCGACACTAAACGGCGGCAGTGCTCCTAATCGCTCGGCCCACGAGTCCCGGCTGACACCCTCTTCCTCACACACTCGCTCAAAACGGGCGAGGAAATTAACTATGTCCTCGTCCGTCCTGAAAGTGTGGAGCTGGCGTCGTGCTGTCTGCCATCTAAGCATCTGGCATTCCCGTTCAAGCTTTTGCTTCCGAAGAGCGTGTTGTCGCGCTTCCTCCTGCATGCGCTTCTGTTTCTTCGCGCTCGCGCCTCTCGCACTCAGCTTTTTGCTTCCTTTCCTCAATCGTCTCCCAAGCCTCGTCAGCCTCCTCGACCGTCACCTCTTCTGCATTCATGACGTCGAGCACCGCTTCTTTCGTTTTTGCGGAGTCGGCCGAAATGCCTAATTCCTCGCAAATTAGAAGGAGGTCCTGCACTCTAAATTTCTCCATAGCGATCTCGTTTGCCTTCAAAATTCACCCTTACTTAAAACTAAACTTTTTTTTAAGAAGGTGAATTCCCAAAACGGTGCCTGCCAGAAAACACAAAGTTACTCTCCTAGCAACTACCTGCTTGTACTAGAGAGTTCTGGCGACATGAAGGGCAAACTCAGGCAATACCTATCGGGAGATTGCAGAATTCCTCGCTCTTCGCTCCTTCCTTACGTAACAATTTTCCTGGCCTCTCCGGCCTTCTCCCAACTCACTTCCTCATTCTGTAAAAGCTACAATTGTTGACTTTTGCCTACCGCAGGGACAACCAAAATGCCCATCGGCTCACAACTTTTGAGGAGTTCCTGGATTTCAAACTGATCCGTATTTACAGTGCACCCTGTGTTTCTTCCCCTTAGTAACCTAGCCTTGGTCTGCGAGATGAAATCACTAACAACACAAAACACCATTAGCGACTTAGTCACCTGCGCTAATGAGTCTGGCGAAAAGAGAAGCAAACACGTAGCACTCACCACACCGATGTATCCAACGCTGGCCGATCCCATAAGCTGCCAGCCACTGTTGCGAATGTCGATGGTCCGAGCGGCCACGAAGGGTTCCATGTATGGTGCCGTGCCAGGTGCCAAGAGGAGGAGATATCCAGGGAGATTAGAAAACTGTTTTATATACACTGTACATGGTATTTTACAAGAAGGGCTCCAGAATATTGGAGCCGTCTACGTGCTAACATCTTTGCATGTGGTAGCGTTTACATCTCTGAGCGTTCTACAGGGTCGAGCGTCTCTACATGGTCAAGCCTCAAGCGTGCTCTACATGTTGAAGCGACTTTCACAACACTGAAGTCCCCTGTTTTATCCCTTTCGTTTCCCTCTTTCACTCGACGAGGGAATACACTCTAGTTCTTTTAGCCAATCAGCATCTTGGATCAGGTGGCCATATCCCGCACGTGATGTGTCGTCGTTTCCCGCCGGGCTCCGCCTCCAATCTTTTTAGGTCGCCCCCGAACACAGGCAGCGGTTGACACCTTGGGAACCGAACGTTGATGTCGTTCCCCCGGGATTGCCAGACACTGGCCCCTTTCAAGATTCGCCTCTCCATAGCGGTCAGTTCGCGGAATCAGGGAGGGCGGTGGCTGTCTCGAAAGGGTGCCAGTTTGGCGCGTCGCAATCGACGCCGGACCTCGTCGTGGTTCGGGCGGCGCTGGTAATTCACGGAACCGCACCAAAGGGCGACGCTGCCGTTTAGCGACGCATGAGGTAGCCTGGAGACCAACTGCTAATCCCTCAGTCCCAGGTGACAATTCTCGGCCGCGAGAAAGGGGCGCCAGGTTGGCGCGTCTGAGTCGGCGCCGGCCTCCTTTGTCCCGAGGGACCGCCAGACACAACACATCGGATCCCGAAGTAGTTGCCTGGCAATTAGCGGTTGAGCGTACGAGACAACCAGGAAAGCTAAGAATAATCAGCTGAACCTTTGCTAACGCTACGTATATCCTGGCATAGCCGAGCTAAGCCACTGCAACTTTTTTTTGTCCAGTGGGTTGTTGATCCACGAGGTATGATAATGACGCATCCTGACAAGCAACGACTCCAGGTTTTCCACTATTTATCGAAAGCTCGCCGGCACCACAATTGACTGAAGCCCCGCAGGTCTGCAGAAAGTCTATCCAGCTATCCCTAATATAACATCGTGCGTGCAGCGTTGCAAAGTCACAAACTTGGTTAAATAACAATTGTCCGCCAATAACACATTCACAGCACAAACACCAAGGGGGACGCAATATTTCACCGCTTACTCCGCGGAATTTAGCATACGTGTCGAGGGAAAACATCACTTTGCGTCGAAGCCGGTTCTTGAAAGAATGGCTCCTAACTGATCTCATAGCCCCGGTGTCCACCAAGGCCATTGTACATATACCATCAATTATCACTTCCAATTTGTTTCTCAGCATTGTAGCCGTTGGAAGTATCAGTGCCGTGTCGAATCTGGCAACCTCACCTCCATCGGCCGCGTAGTCTAGTTTCCCGACGGCTGTGGTGAGAATGAATGGCGCCTCGGTGAAGGAGAGCGACGTTGACGCGAAGACGGTGGACTGACACTGCGGTCTGAAACGTGCGAGTCGCTGCGGTGATTCCGTTGAGGACTGTTGATGGGGAAGGTCGTCGACGAAGTAAAGGAGCGTGGAGGCCAGGAATTGTCGAAGCTAGGACGTTCAGTGCCATAGGACATTGGCTGTGACTCGTACCACCTCGGTGCCCAACGACGCTGACGACCGAATCGAGAGATGTGTCCTGTGACACCGCAGGTATAATACACGGGAGGCTCGCGGCTAACGTTCGGGTAGGATGGGTATGTCCGTGGCTCCGAGTAGGCAGTTGCTGAACAACGGGCATATCCCTCAGCACGCTCGTTGCCGGTTTCCCGGTGGTAGTTCTGTTGCGTTCTCATTGGCCTTCGCAAGCGGTACTCCTCGACAGCCGTTGCAGCGATGGAAAGGGGAGCGTGTGGAGAATTGTACAGATGTTGACTATAATGGAACTCATTGTTCAATTCCGTGCAACGACGTAGCTCCTGTCTAACAATCTGTCTAATGATCGTCGCGACATCGACTGATGGGATGTCGTCTTCAGTGCTTGGAACAGTTACGTTTGCTAGCCGGCCAAACTTCGGGATTATGCGGCGCAGTTTGAGAACCTCAAAGGTACGGCAATGACGTATTACGTCGGTGACTGAGCCAAAGTTCTCTTTACCAATGAGGAAGTTGTAAACGTCCTCCGCGATTCCCTTCAATAAATGGCCAACTTTGTCCTCCTCTGACATACGAGGATTGGCCATCCTGCATAGCTTGAGCACGTTTTCGATGTAGGTCGTGCACGTCTCACCTGGAACTTGAGCTCTTTGAAGGAGCGTTTGCTCGGCCTGCTTCTTCTTTGCGATTGAATCGCCGAAACGCTCCTTTATTTCGGACGTGAAACGATCCCACTTTGTCAGAGTTTCCTCGTGGTTATCCAACCGCACGAGCGTCGTGTTCATCAGAAAGAAGACTACGTTGGAGAGTCGCGTTACGCTGTCCCAACGATAGTGCTTGCTCACCCGCTCGTAGCGGTTAAGCCATTCTTCGACGTCCTCGCTGGGCTTCCCTCCGAATGTGCGAGGCCCTACCAGGTGTTGGCGCTGCCACGGACTAGCCATCGTTTGGGTCGAAAATGCCGCTGGTTCCGTGCGAGTGTTGGCTTCGGTGTGGGACATCTAAAACACCGGAAGTAATGCGGGCAATCCAGAGATTCGGCGGCTTCAACGCAGATCAGGAGGTTGGAGAACCGTGTTTTCTGTGTTGCGTGGTGGTCGGGGTACCCAGCACCTTCCACCAAACACTGTTACGGATGATCGATGTTTATTGACAGATGAAGACCAGGATGGATGAGAGGTCGCCACGATGTCGCCATCGAAATGTAGCCCTGGCTACTGCTGAGTTCTTCGTTCTCCTCCTCTTCTATCTCCCCCTCTTTGCCACGCTACAATATCTTCAACATGCAGATTTTTTGTAAACTCAGTCTCACAAGGTTGCGGTTTAAGTCCGGAGTGTGGTGAGACTCGTAAAGTCCTTGAGGTGGAACACTCGCTAGTAGAGCGATGACCGACGTGGAAAAGTAGACGCAGCAGTACGGGACCGGAAAAGGTGGACGGCCCACAGCTCCGTAGACGGCAGCAGGCCGATCTGAGGCCTCGTGCAAGGCGACGACCCGAGGCGCTCTTCGCCTGGATGACGGACGGCCGGTCTCCTGAACCTCGCGCGTAGATGCGGGTTCGAGGTTGCAGCAGGCCGCTCCGAGGTCTCGTGCCGTGCAACGACCCGAGGCGTTCTCGGTCCCCAAGACAGGCGCCCGGTCAAGTGAACCTCACTCCTAGATGTGGGTTCCGTAGGCCCTGCAGCCCTAGTCGTGCCGGCGTTCGAGCGATCTCTCCTCTGCGCGAGCCCCTTTTTCATTCGCTGCACGAGCCGGCCTTGTCTTTCTTTTCCTCTTGTTGAGGACAGCCGCACTGTCGTCTGCTCCTGCGTTCCTTACTTTGTGAGTACTTCTTCACAATCACCCCCACTTCAGAAAGTTCTCTCGTTCAAAGGACTTGACGGTACTTGATAGTTGGTCCACCGTAGCACACACGCACCACAAGAGCATTAACACTGCGCCACGTTCCGAGCACCGCATACTCGGTACTTATGAGTACACATAAACGTTACGACAGCACTACAGTTCCGAGCAGCACACACTCGGCATAACGACAAGATTTACAAGCCACAACACCACGATATAGGGTGAAAAAAAATCCACAAAACTAACCTGCCAGGAAATGTTGCTCGACATCAAAGTGACACCAGTTTGAAGTGCATGCTTTTAAAGCACCACGTTTCCGCAGACACAGTCTTGATGTGCTTGGCAACCGGCTCATGTATTCTGCGCCTACATTCTCGCTACCTTGAAACGCACCTTGTACCTTGAAACGGTACGCATGGTAGATCGTCATTTTCGGTGTCACCAACCACCGGTAAAGCGGTTGGTTGGCCCTCTGACATAACTGCCATACAACAAGTCAAAGGGTGCAAAACCCACGCTTGGCTGAGGAACTTCGCGATCAGCAAAAAAGCAATGGGGCCAAGTACCGGTCCCAATTTTTCGGGTTCTCTTGACACATTCGTCTTATCATTTGTTTAAGGGTGCCGTTGAACTCCTCCTCAAGGTCATTTGCCATCAGATGATATGGCGTTGTTGGCAACTGCCTAAAAGAGAGAAGCCGGCTTAGCTCCTTCATCAGGCGTGACGAGAATGATGTGATTCTGTCACTGTTTTATCTCATGTGGGAGTCCTACACGAGAGAACATCTCCAGGAGTACCTCAACGAATTTTTCCGTTTCGATGCTAGGCAGTGCCACAGCATCTGGATACCGCGTTGTCACATCGACCTTTGTCAGAACGTACTTATTCCCTTTCTCTGACATGGGAGATAATGGTCCCCCAATAACAATGGCAACTCTCTTAAACAGGGTATCAATGATGGTAGTGTTTCCCAATGGTACTCGACCTATTAAATGTTTGGGAAAAGTCCTCTGGCACGTATCGCATGATTTAACAAATGGCGTGATGTCTGATTGGACTCCAGGCCAGTAGAACTTTTCAAGCACACGGTCTGTGGTTCGCTTTATTCCTTGATGTCCTGCAAGGATTCCTTCGTGAGCCATTTTTATCACAAAATGACGAAGGCTTCTGGGCACGACAAGCTGTTCCATTTGTTTCTTTGACCGCAGTGTGTACTCTCGGTAAAGAATTCCCTCCTTTACAAAAAATGGGACGTCGGCGAACCTAGTCTTCATGTCTTGGTCCACTGCTTCAAAGCATTTACGTAGAGTGCCGTCATCCCATTGCCTAGTTCTCAAGTCGATTGGGCTGATGTCTAGGGGGTTTATAGCTGGTACTTCTAGCGGATGCGAACTTGATCTGGTCTGTCTGGTTGTCGCTGCCACTTCCGACTTGTCCCTGGTTTCTCTAGCAGCCGATGATAAAGTGTCAACAGAGATGGATTCATTGGTAGAACAGTTTCCACCTTCTGCTCTAAATAATCATCCGCAGCGTTCATTGTATAAAGATGTCTTTTTCATTCATTGTCAGGATTTGAGACATTCCGCACACCTTTCACATTTCCCAAGACAATGTCATATAAAGGATTGTCCATGCATAAGACCCGAGTCTTGCCTGTTAAGAACGTTTACGCGATCTCCACGTTTGCTTCAGGTAGTTTCAACAATCTTCTCTCCAGAAGACAGACCGAGGAAATTTTTCCTGTCAGCTTACTGTCTGGTACGAGGGACCTTTTGACAATAATCGAGTCGCATCCCGTATCTCGCAAGACAGTAGCGGGATGTCCTTCAAGTACACCTTCGGCTGTAGGCATAGACCTTTCGTCTCGTTTTTGCGTTTGCGTTCTCCCACGTTCCGAACTTCCGGGAACTCGACACAAGGTGTGTGTCTCTTCGTTAACTGCCTTGGACACATCTACCTGCTGCATCGAGCACGAAGCAATCTCGATACTGTTTGCTTTTTATTGCGATAGCAATTATATGGACACTTCTACCGGATTTCTGCCGTCGCCGTCATCGTCGCCGTCGCCGTGAGGTTCCCTATAGATAAAATCTTCGCCGCGCGCCGTATGCCCGAGCGGAAGCGTGCGGGGACGCGCGCTTCACGGAGAGCGAACGCACTCAATCACCCACGCGCAAGCAAGGAAGCGGGAAGCCAGCGCCGGAGGGAGCGCGAGGGGGAGGGGGAGGGGGGGCGCACTTCTACGCTGCCAACAACCGCGCTCGTCCGCACCGTCTCTTATCTCCACACCGCTCTGACCTTTATGCGCCGTGCATTCGCCGCTCAGTTTCCGTTGAAGCGATAGACCGCACGTACCTTCGCCCGCTGCGGCGTATATACGCTCGCTGCCAGCGTTTTGACAGTCGTTGTCTGCAGTCGTTCAGTGTGATCTATTCCTGTTTGTTTGTGCGCGCTCACACCACGCTTGTTCATTCAGTTAGTAATAGTCGGGCCACATTTTCCAACGCACGCAACACATGCAATGCTGCCCGGATCGGCAGTGCAGCACTACAGGTGTGTCCCTTCGCACGCGCTGCCCACGGGAAGCGCTTCTCATCAACATCACGGTTTCACACGCGCCTTCTCGTGGTCATCGAGTCTCTCTTCATGTCGGTCTACTTACGCCGCAGCACACCCGCTTACTTAATCAGCTCATGTTTACTACAATTCATATTGCTACCAAAGCCGCTCACCTTACTTCGTATGACATTGATGTGTTGCTATCGCATTCATTGCTTCGCCCTTAGGGCAAAACTGTGACATTTTTTTGGGCAGTCACCTGTCTTATGCCCAGTGCGGCGGCACTTTCCGCAGAAAGATGTATTTGTATTTGGACCCTTCGTATTAGTCCAGCAATCAGCAGCTCTGTGACCACGTTTACCACAAAGAAAGCAGCGTGGTCTTTTCTTCTCTTCTTGTCGCTCAGGGGTTCGATCTTGACCTGGTGGCTTGCTAGGTTCTTGCTCGTTTTTACCTTTGCCAAGGTTGACTAACCCCTGCGCCTCCAGGTAAAGATCAGTAGCTTCCGCTAGCTTGTCAAGTCCCTGACAATTCCTCTCTCTCTCTCTCAAAAAGACTGCCAGTTTCTCATGGCAACTCATAAGGAACAGTTCTGAGACAATTTTGTCCGCAGAACATCATATGTCCGGTCCGTCTAGGCCATTATTTTCCAGTGATCAAAATATCCCAATAGACGACCGGCAAACTGTCTACCAGTTTCGGAATTATCGGGTTTCGCCGACCGAAACTTTGTTCGGTAGCCTTCCTCCATGGACCTGAAGCGTTGCAAAAACGTCTTTTTTTAGTGTCGCATAGTCCATGGCATGATCAGGGGCCATTCTGCCGATAACACTTAGAGCTTCGCCGGTCAAACAGAGGCTTAGCGATAGGGCCCATTTGTCTTGTGGCCAGCCTTGGCTCGTTGCGACGTGCTCAAATCGTTGAATGTATACATCCAACTCATCGCGTCCTACGTTAAATGCTGGGATTAGTTTGTCTGGACTTGGGTAGCTCTCGGTAGCGCCTACGTGCACACTCTCTGTAAGCTGTCCAGTAGTCATGCTACCCGCTGTCACATCTAACTCCCTCAACTTTAACTTGAGCTCGAGCACTTCCCTTTCTGCCTTAAATCTAGCTAGGACTTCGGAATCACCTTCTTTTGCTGCATTGCGTTCAGCCAGACGTGCTTCACGCGCTTCTCTTTCGCGTGCGCGTTCTTCGTCTACCCATTGGTTCAGCGCCGGGCCAGTCAACCCCAGTTCTTTTCCAATTGCCGTAAGCTTGTCTGTCTTCATTCACACCCGTCAGACACGCATAAGCAATGTGATGCTCTTCTCGATAGCGTAAGAGCAGTCCTGTCTCGCGGACGCCAGATATGTGATGATTAGGATCGTCACGGCGCAAGGCGTGTGACGCGAGGAAGAAGGAGGAGACGGTGCATGATTAGGAAACACACGACAATTATATTAGACGGCACGTAACCACGAAAAATATCTTCAACTAGAACCACGCATGCAAGGTTGTTCGTAAAGATAAAAAAATATAGTCTCACGAGGTTGCGGTTTAAGTCCGGAGTGTGGTGTGACTCAGAGTCCTTGAGGTGGAACACTCGCTAGTAGATCGCTTCTCGGCCTTTTGGCTAAGATCCAAGTGTATACTCGCTAGTAGAGCGATGACCGATGTGGAAAAGTAGACGCAGCGGCACGGGGCAGGAAAAGGTGGACGGCCTCCAGCTCTGTAGATGGCAGCAGGCCGATCTGAGGCCTCGTGCAAGGCGACGACCCGAGGCGCTCTTCGTCTCGATGACGGATGCCCAGTCTCCTTAACCTCGCGCGTAGATGCGGGTTCGAGGTTGCAGCAGGCCGTTCCGGGGTCTCGTGCCGTGCAACCACCCGAGGCGTTCTCTGTCCCGAAGACTGACGCCCGGTCAAGTGAACCTCACTCCTAGATGTGGGTTCCGCAGGCCCTGCGGCCCTAGTCGTGCCGGCGTTCGAACGATCTCCTCTGCGCGAGCTCCTTTTTCATTTGCTGCACAAGCCGTCCTTGTCTTTCTTTTCCTCTTGTTGAGGACAGCCGCACTGTCGTCTGCTCTTGCGTTCCTACCTTTGTGAGTACTTCTCCACATATCATTAATCGTGAAGTAACTGACGAGCATTTCACGTTATTGATGTCATGACCTATCAGTCATGTTAGTCATTTGTTTTTTACACCTGTGCTAAGCACAACTGGTGGGAAACCACCACGCACATGGAGCCGAAATGCAGATGATGATAGAACCTGCAATCTCATGAGTTCGCACACGTTCGCGCACGGCGTTCCGTGTCAGTTTTCCGCCATGGCACCCAGCGAGGTTACTTCGGAACGCGATCCTTTGTTGGCAAACTAGCCTTGTGTCACCTCGATGACCACACCACCAATCAGCCTTGGCAAGAACAAGAGCGGCCACATCCTGAACAGCGATTCACGCAACATGATCTTCTACTGCTACACGTTTTGGCGTAACAGGGAGCCTGAACGCAACGTGGAGGACACGAGCAAGCTTGTCGCCGACTTGCTCGGTGTCAGCGAAAGGACAGTGTTCAGGGTGAGGGAGGAAGTAAAGCTTCGAATTTTAACACCGGAGCTCTTTAAGCCGGCTATAATTTGTGCCGCGAGCCGCAAAACCTCGCCAAGCAATGACGTCACTGCGCTGTCTAGCAACCCCATACCAGCTGTGGAATAGTTTCGCAAGACTCCGCGCCTGTCCACAGCACGTCTGCTCCGCTTGTCATAAACGTTCCGTGTAGCAGGTGTGAGGGCGGGGTTGCTAGTATGCGCGCGGTAGTAGCAGCCATGGGGAGACCGAGGAAGAACCGCACTCTCGAGGAAGAGGCCGTTTTCCGGTAATCACGCCGCTTGGCCAAACAATCGCCGGCGTCGAGCTGATCCTGCACAGAGAGCCGAGGAAGCCTAAGCGAAGCGACGGCGCAGATTCGAAGCGGCGCTGCGCTTCTCCTAGCTCCTCCGCCGCCGCGCCAATGATCAACGTTACTAGTAAGGCCTCATTCACACAGCCGTCAAACGCTCCGTCACGTCACCGTCACGTCAAAAAAAAAAAAAAGCGCACAGCAGGCGCGACGGAGCAGTGTACGAATAGGCGACTTTCGAAATGCCGAGCGGTTTTCTGCTGCTGTTCTTGATTTGCAAGCGGAGACCGCAACAAGGGCGCAAAGCTCGGCGACGAACAAGTACGTGGGGGCAAAAAATGTGCAGGAATCACAAGTTCGGCCATCGGCGTGGTCCATGTCGCACATTTGAGCACCACCGAAACGCACAGCTGAGTTTTCGACGTGCCGCACGTGGAACCAATGCTGGCACGCATGTAAACAAACCAGCCACCGCTGCTGTTGCCAGCTTCAGCTTTGTAATATGGCTGTATTTAGCGTCGGCTTCTTAATTTCTGATTGCTCGATATTTGAGGGGCGGGGATCCGTCACCGTGCTGGCGACGGAAACGTAGAGCACCGCTCTGCGTCGCCGGCGAGCCGTTTTTCAGGGGAAAACAACCCCGAAACCCTCTCCCCTGACGAAAACGGATGCCGTGACGGTGACGTGACGGAGCGTTTGACGGCTGTGTGAATGAGGCCTAACGGTGCCAGTGATGGCGTCACTGCGCGTTGCATAGCGCAGCTTGCAACACCGAGACCGCGTTCCAATGCCGACACCGCGTTCCTGCTGACCCGCTCAGTCAATGCGGTCGCCTAGCAATCACTTACCCAGCTTCGCCCAGCCATGTCATTGCTTCGCGCCGCAATTCTTGCTTTGCTTAGTCATGACAACACTTTGTGAAGCTTGGCCATGACGTCACACTGATTGTAAAAATCATGTCGCCGCGACCGCGACACGCCCAACTCTGGTAGACTTCGCACTGAGTAAATGTAACATGGGACGGCCGAAGAAATACAAGACTCCCGAAGAAGAAGCCGCTTAGCTGGAAGCTCGTCGTGCCGCCAGCCGAGAACGAATCTGGCGATTGCGTGCTAATCAGGAGTATCACACCGAAGCCGCTGCAGCTAAACACGCCAAGGCTAGTAAAACCTGGAAGAAGCTAGGTCAATCACCAACTCGGCTGTTTACTCCAGCCTTGCGCCACTAGTGCAAGCTGCCTGCATTTTTTCAGGTGGCAAACTATTGACGCCCTCGTGAAAGCGCCCACAAAATGCGGAGAAATAACGCAGCGCGAAGTTTGACAGGTCCACGTTGTGCGCGCCGAGGTCATGTGTGCACGATTTCTTTCGCCGCAACGATATATCGACTGTCGAGAAGATAACTACCGAGTTCTCGAAGCGTATGAAACTCCCATTACTAAAGCGGTGTACTGTGCGTCGCCTGCTTGGCTAGATCGGCTTCAAGCACGAAAAGAGAAGCCGCAACTCGCTGCTTATCGACCGAGACGACATCACCGATTTGCGGAATTGCTACCTCCGTGACGTGAAGCGCTACCGGGCGGAAGGCCGAAAGATCTTCTATCTGGACGAGACATGGGTGACGGCGGGACGCACTCGGTCGATCGTGTGGGCAGACACCGTGTTGCAGAAGCGCGGACGCCTGTTCCGTCGAGAAAATGGCCTGTCGGCAGGTCTGAAACAACCTTCTGGGAAAGGTCAGCGCCTAATCGTGACGCACATCGGCAGCGAAAATGGCTTCGTTAACCGCTGCTTGGATGTATTCCGAGACCAAAAGACAGGCGCCTACCATGAAGAAATGGACGGCAATCGCTTCGAGGGCTGGTTCAATGACGTTCTGCAGAAGTTGCCAGCTGGTAGCGTCATTGTTATAGACAATGCACCTTACCATAGCCGGCGAGAACAGAACTTGCCGACGACGGACTGGAAGAAGGAGAAAATACAGGAGTGGCTCAAAAGCAAGAACATCACCTACGGTGAAAGGATGATAAAGAAGCAGCTGCTTGAGCTGGTGGCATTGTAAGGTCACGCTTTCTGAGCTACATCGTAGACAACGCAGCTGTAAGGGCCGGTTGCATTGTACTCGGGCTCCCGCCATACCACTGCGAATTTAATCCCATTGAGCTTGTGTGGGCCAAGGTAAAAAATTGCATCGTTGCGGACGACAGAGACTTCGAGCAGTCCACGGTCGAAGCCATCTTGAGGGAGAAAATCAAGCACGTAACGGCGGAAGACTGGAGGAGCAACATTCAGCACTTCATGGACTTGGAGGCAAAGTTTAGACTTGACACGTCTGGGAGCGAGCATATTCAACCCATCGTCGTCCAACTGGGTGAAGATGACACTGAAGAAGGCAACTCCGACTGAGAGCTGTCTGGCATTGAGCCACTCGACGAAGCATAACGGCTTCTTATGAAAGAACAGCCCTTATCAGGGCTACCAACATTTTGCTGGTGGGTTCGCAACAGCCAACCATCCATCCTCTTGACCTCTCAAATAAACAAGCAGTTTATTTTGTGGCATATTCCTTTAATCGAGGCTCAATTCTGATAAGCAATGCTTTGCACACATCGTGCACGCTTTAAGAAGTGACATGGAAACATGCTTAAATGCTGGAAAATCTGAATGAAAACACAGTTGTTAACCCTGATTAACGTTGCCGAGTCCAAATCCTGATTCGGGCAGCCACCGTTGAGTTTGATGGGTCCCATTCTAAAATAGCAGTAGCCAAAGCATGCTTGAAAGGCACCGTTAGCAGTTTTTCACTGCTAATCGCAGTCATGTCATAGACAATGTTAGTGAAATAGCAACAGTCAAGCGAAATCGACAGCCACTGTTAGCAGCTTGCACGCCAAAGCACATTCATGTAGTTGCATTGTTTATTTTGGTAATCTGGCTCGGACAAGTAATGCGAAAGAGAGAACATCATTAGCTTAGTGAGGCCCAAAATGCTCATTCGGGCAGCCACCGTCAAGTTTGACGCGCCCAATGGTCAAATAGTATAGTCAGGGCATGCTTGAAAGGCACCGTTAGCAGTCTGCACTGCAAATCGCTGTCATGTAGTAGCCAAATGTTGGTGAAATAGCAGTAGTCAGCGCGAAATTGACAGCCACTGTTAGCAGCTTGCACGCCAAAGCACGTAGATGTGGTTGGATTGTTTATTTTGGTTATCTGGCATGGACAAGTAATGCGAATGAGAGAACAAATAGAAAACATCATTAGCTTAGTGAGGCCCAAAATTCTCATTCGGCCAGCCACCGTCGAGTTTGATGGGCCCTATAGTGAAATAGCAGAAGTCAGGGCACGCTTGAAAGGCACCGTTAGCAGTCTGCACTGCAAATTGCAGTCTTGCCATAGCCAATGCTTCATTTATTAATCTGACTCGGGCAAGTAATGCGAATGCAAGTACAATTATTAAGCTGAATAACTTTGCTAGCATTTTTTGTACCAGAAAAATGCCCAGTAAAGTCGAACGTGTTTTAGTGAGGCACTTTGTTCATTGCAAGTTGTAGGCAAAGTGACGGCCAGATTCAGACAGTGAAATTGGTGAAGTAATAAATGGTGAAAGTTGCAAAAGCTCTCAGAGCACTGCTTTGCAACTTCATTCACTATAAAAATGCCTTTGTAGTGATGAAAACGTCAAAACAGGAAATGACGCCCCACTGCACAGTGTTATAAATGTGTACCACCACATGTAATGGGGAGTGAAACCATCTGCTTATTAAGACTCAATGCAACAACATAAATTAAGACTAAATGCAACAACTTAGCAAGGTGCTGTTTCACATATAGCACCCTTTCATGTGCATTTCTGGCGAGCTGCCGCATGCACTGATGCATAAACACATTAACAGGGGTAAGAGGTGAAGTTACTGTGCAAGCCACATGATGATTTAAACATATTGTATCTGTCAATGTTTCTGTTGTCACAGCTGACAGAACTTTCTTTAGTGCAAGTTGGTTAATCACGTTGCAGCAACAGCACCAGAAGCAAGGACAGAACAGTATAGGAGAAAACACAGCAAGGGGGCAGACTGAGATCGCAAGGTAGACAAGAGAGAAAGGCGTTAATGAGATCGAAGAGGCCAGCCCTGCTATTCACAGGACTTGCTGCTTTGAACGAGGCGAGTTAATGAAACTGTGAATAAAGACGTGGCTGAAAGCATGCTTACAAGAACTAACGCAAGAATAAAAGGACATAAATAGGAATAAACACATACACGCACTGAAGCACTCACATATTCACACACATGTACACAGACACGAGCGCGAAAACTAAGATGTAAAATACAAAACAGGCAGAAAAGAACAAATATACACAAACACGCAAGAAATCATACACACATTTACACATAGACGCGGGTAGAGGTAAGACGGCTTGTTCAGGTCTCTTGATGTCCGCACAGCATACCTCTCGTTGACGGCAGCCAAGGACCTCTCAAAATGCTTAAGCTCATCGTCTGACTTCAGGTAGCCATGGGAGTAGCCGTCTTCATGAAGATGTAACCCTTGGAGGTACTTTTCCATCACTTTCTGTCGGTCAGGAGGCTCGCTCATCGTTGCATTCCGCGCTTTCACAAGCGAAACAAAACAACGCACGCCGCGAATAAGATACACGCGCCAATTTCTCGCTCACGTGGAATGAGCTGATCCGAACTGAGGCGCCGCACACGGACCGCGCCGCCAGAGAGGAAAAAATAAATAAAATGGTGATACGTCATCGATGCGAGGCCATGTCATCGAGGCGAGGCCCCGCCCCTGCACGGATTTGTTGTGAAAACAGTCGCACCCGGTGGGAGGAGGGGGGGGGGGGGCGTAAGGTGCGCTGCGTGCGCCGACCGCTACGGGGCTACGCGTCCCGCCCTCCTCACCTTACTCCACCCCTCGCCAGCTCCTCTGTGCGTTGTGGTGTCCCGCCAGTCCCGTTCGCTCCCTACTCCGAGTTAGGTTTCCCGCCCGATCCGTTCGCCAAGGAAGTAGATGACGAGGACGCCGGGTGAAGTGTTGTGTACACAAGGAAAACACAAAATTAGCCCAAACAATACACCAGGGTACACCAACGCCGAGGTGCGAGCAAGGTACCTGGTACCTTGCTGGTATACCTGGTAGCGACGCTTCCATAGAAGCCTATACGTTCAAAACATAGAGGTTCATCGATGTTTCATGGGGCTTAGCACCATCTGTGTGAGGAGGGAACACTTCCGGCCGAAGAACAAGTAGTGTAACGTGATATCCGTTAAAAACAGAAGTGACGTCATTTAGTTCTCAAAGGCGCGAAATTTGTTTTCGGAGGTCTGTCATTAGAGCTGTACATTCAAATGTCCCGCCATTCGACTTGATGGGCGTTCCGAGCTTTCAGCGCGGAATGCAATGCAGGAAAAGGTCAGCCCTATGGGTGTCGAAATCTCATCCCTGCACAGAACATACTTTCTTTGGAGGCTGACGAATGCTTTGGGCGTAGAGTGATCGTCATTTCGTCGGACGCCAAGCCCTTCGGCCAGCGCTGTCGCACGAAAACAACTAAATTCACAATTATCTGGCGGTCAGAACTAACTACTTTTGACTGAACAGGTCAAGAAACAACGAAACTGCCCGCGTCACCAAATTGAGACAAACGTCGACAAGCAAAACAACACAACATGTGAGGGGGGCGTATTGCAACAGGTGAACTTTACGAGCGCGTCTTTGTGCACACTTCAAGAGCTGCATTGCATTGCAAGTGATAGCGGCGTAAATGCCCGCCGCGTTGGATAGTGCTCTCACGGCGGGCACTGACAAAATGTATTTATTGATAATGATCAAGTAAATAATAGAGTTGTTTCTTCTTTTCTTGCCATGCGTATATAAAATTGATTAGGAATTATATTTTCGTTGAATGAATCTAACTGTGTCTCGCTTTAATTAAAAAAACGCTTTTTTCTTTCCCAATGTTTGTTCCCTCCAAACATTGTCGCGCTTCAATCGCTACTCCCATAACCACCTTTGCTGATGTCGGTGACAATTCGTTCTGAACCGCTTTTCGCACGAAGCCTCGCGACCTATTTGGATCGACCTTGGTGCGAGTGCCACTAGCAGACACCTAAGTCAAGAGTTATGGTCGTAAGTGTTGCGCAAGAAATAGGAGTGTCACTAGTGCGATGCTCGTGCCACCTAAAAGTTTATTTAAGAAATACTCCATCTCCCGCTAAAGGGAACCATGTGTGGATGCGAAGCAGCGGGGAGATGGTTTAGCTTGAGCGGGAGATGGTTTCGCGGCAGCGGCCCGAGCGCTCATCGCGGCGCTGCACAGGAGAGAGAATGAGGCGCGCGTGCTCCTTCATTTTCATTCCGCGGAACTACCGTGGCACCCCCAGCGGAGTGTGCAGCTGTCGCACCACCTGTCGAGCACGCCGCTCCGGATTCCTAGACGAGAGAAAGGGGGGAGCGTAGGAGAGGAGAGAGGGAGGGGAGGGGACGCGCATGCGCTGTGGGGGTATGGGACGGGGGCGCCGCTCCGTACAGGATTCCTAGAGGAGAGAACGGGGGGAACGTTGGAGAGGAGAGAGAGGGGGAGGGGATTTGCATGCGCTGTGGGGGTGTGGGACGCGGGACAACAGACAGAGCCGCGGGCAAGAAATGCTTCGCACTAAAAATTAAAAAAAACGATACGAACGCTGAGTCACAATAACGGCACAATTCCACTAGGTAGGTAGGTAAATATTTTATTTTTGTCCGGCAAATTATTAGGGTGGGCTTCACCTTGCCTAGGCGTCTGCCACGCATAGCATACAATGAAATGTGAAGCCCAACAAAGCAACAGTGATACTAGCGGAGGCAATTGATCGGCACGCGGTACGTAATTCCCACCATAGAAGTCCTCGTTGGTTTTCCTTGGTATTTGTGTAATTTACTAATATAGACATTTTTAGCAGAATGGCGAATTTTAACATTCACAAAGCAATAATACGGAACTTTGTAGGCACCGCATATCTTCATTTAATATTTGAAATACAATTAGAAAAATGATGGAAAGCTGAATTCTGCGCTATCGATATAGTACAGAGAGGACAACATATAGGACGACCGTCTTTTCATGGCCTTCAGGATCGCACTGGCGCAATAGTGAGTGGCTGCACTCTCGGAGGCCACGGTCTTAAGCAGTTAGTTTACATAGCGCAAAAGAGATGGCGCTACCAGCTACAAAGCTTCTGCAAAGTTTTACAAAGCGGTGGACGACGAGACAGAGAACGGCGTGCGTTGTTGTTTGGCGAAGCCATTGTAGCGCCTATTAAAAACAAACA
>NC_051154.1:221826813-221983442 GCF_013339745.2 Dermacentor silvarum | reverse complement strand
GACCCTTCGAAAAATGATTAACACTCAAAATCCACTGAAATGCATTGGGACGTGGGTACTAAGTGAAGGAAAAGACTAAACGTTGTTAATCGAAGTCATGGTGATGAACATGACTAAGGCTTTTGCCTTAAGGTCCCTTGGGGGTATCTTAAGGGACTCCTGAAGACTCATGAGATGAATGTCCTGACATGCGCGTCTTTAAGGTCATGAAACAGCCGCCAACGTCTGGTTGCTGTCGTTTCAATAATGTGGTAGGCTCCCCCACTGCCTGATTTTTTACGATTTGGCATTATTGATGAATTCAATGTTACGAACATTCTTCGGTTTAATCAAAGAAAGGAATGAAGCCAGCGGAACAATGCTACAGAAGACAAATGAACTTCAAAGGGTACCTAATTCCCACCGTAGCAGTCTTCCTTAGTTTTCCTGGTTATATGTGTAATTTATTTTTTTAAATATGTTTAGTATAACGGGCAATTTTAACATTCACAAAGCCAAAATACAAATCTTTGCTGGCAGCGCATGCCTTTCATTTTAATATTTTAGGTACAATTAGAAAAAATCACAGAAAGCCGAATTTTGCTCTGTAAGTAGTGCATCCAGAGCCAATTTGGTATGAGCACTCGACAAGAAACTGTACTGCTTAGGGAGCGTGTCCATGCTGCGGATTGTTTAAAACGAAACTCCTGGAAATTCGATATGATTAATTACGAAGCATTCCTTTGGGCGAACATATGGCACTTTGAAAGTATCTATCTATCTATCTATCTATCCATCTATCTAACCGCCTAAATCTTGGTGCTCTCATGGTCGTTTTGTTCACTACGTATGCACCAAAGTTGGCGTAGTATGACACGAGTGTATGACGAACATAAATGATAGGGCATGACACGGATGTCATGATATGCGTCTCATGTAAGTTATGAAACAGCCGCATACGTTTTGGTGCGCTCATGGTCATTTTGCTAACTTTGTATGTACCAAAATTGACATGGTATGACAATAGTGTATGACGAACATAAACGATAGGGCATGACATGAATGTCATGATATGCGTCTCATGTAGGTCATGAGACAGCCGCCTAAAATGACAATGACCCAGCGAAAAAATAGACACTCAAAAACCACTCAAATGGGTTCGGACGTGGGTAGTAAGTGAAGGAAACACTAAAGGATGATGGTAGAAGTCATTGTCATGAGTATGACACACCAAAAATGACAATGACCCTTCGAAAAAAAGATAACACTCAAAATCCACTCAAATGCATTGGGACGTGGGTACTAAGTGAAGGAAAAGACTAAACGTTGTTAATCGAAGTCATGGTGATGAGCATGACTAAGGCTTTCGCCTTAAGGCTCCTTGGGGGTAGCTTAAGGGACTCCTGAAGACTCATGACATGAATGTCCTGACATGCGCGTCTTTTAGGTCATGAAACAGCCGCCAACGTCTGGTTGCTGTCAAGGTCGTTTCATTAATGTGGTAGGCTCCCCCCACTCCGATTAGCATAACATCAATTCCCACAGGGCGTGACATGTGCCTGATTTTTTACGATTTGGCATTATTGATGAATTCAATGTTACGAACATTCTTCGGTTTAATCAAAGAAAGGAATGAAGCCAGCGGAAAAATGCTACAGGAGACAAATGAACTTCAAAGGGTAACTAATTCCCACCATAGCAGTCTTCCTTAGTTTTCCTGGTTATATGTGTAATTTATTTATTTAAATATGTTTAGTATAACGGGCAATTTTTACATTCACAAAGCCAAAATACGAATCTTTGCTGGCCCTGCATGTCTTTTATTTTAATATTTTAGGTACAATTAGAAAAAATCACAGAAAGCCGAATTTTGCCCTGTAAGTAGTACATCCAGAGCCAATTTGGTATGAGCACTCGACAAGAAACTGTACTGCTTAGGGAGCGTGTCCATGCTGCGGACTGTTTAAAACGAAACTCCTGGAAATTCGATATGATTAATTACGAAGCATTCCTTTGGGCGAACATATGGCACTTTGAAAGTATCTATCTATCTATCTATCCATCTATCTAACCGCCTAAATCTTGGTGCTCTCATGGTCGTTTTGTTCACTCGGTATGCACCAAAGTTGGCGTAGTATGACACGAGTGTATGACGAACATAAATGATAGGGCATGACATGATGTCATGATATGCGTCTCATGTAAGTTACGAAACAGCCGCATACGTTTTGGTGCGCTCATGGTCATTTTGTAACTTTGTATGTACCAAAATTGACATGGTATGACAATAGTGTATGACGAACATAAACGATAGGGCATGACATGAATGTCATGATATGCGTCTCATGTAGGTCATGAGACAGCCGCCTAAAATGACAATGACCCAGCGAAAAAATAGACACTCAAAAACCACTCAAATGGGTTCGGACGTGGGTAGTAAGTGAAGGAAACACTAAAGGATGATGGTAGAAGTCATTGTCATGAGTATGACACACCAAAAATGACAATGACCCTTCGAAAAAAAGATAACACTCAAAATCCACTCAAATGCATTGGGACGTGGGTACTAAGTGAAGGAAAAGACTAAACGTTGTTAATCGAAGTCATGGTGATGAGCATGACTAAGGCTTTCGCCTTAAGGCTCCTTGGGGGTAGCTTAAGGGACTCCTGAAGACTCATGACATGAATGTCCTGACATGCGCGTCTTTTAGGTCATGAAACAGCCGCCAACGTCTGGTTGCTGTCAAGGTCGTTTCATTAATGTGGTAGGCTCCCCCCACTCCGATTAGCATAACATCGATTCCCACAGGGCGTGACATCTGCCTGATTTTTTCCGATTTGGCATTATTGATGAATTCAATGTTACGAACATTCTTCGGTTTAATCAAAGAAAGGAATGAAGCCAGCGGAAAAATGCTACAGGAGACAAATGAACTTCAAAGGGTAACTAATTCCCACCATAGCAGTCTTCCTTAGTTTTCCTGGTTATATGTGTAATTTATTTATTTAAATATGTTTAGTATAACGGGCAATTTTTACATTCACAAAGCCAAAATACAAATCTTTGCTGGCACCGCATGCCTTTCATTTTAATATTTTAGGTACAATTAGAAAAAATCACAGAAAGCCGAATTTTGCCCTGTAAGTAGTACATCCAGAGCCAATTTGGTATGAGCACTCGACAAGAAACTGTACTGCTTAGGGAGCGTGTCCATGCTGCGGACTGTTTAAAACGAAACTCCTGGAAATTCGATATGATTAATTACGAAGCATTCTTTGGGCGAACATATGGCACTTTGAAAGTATCTATCTATCTATCTATCCATCTATCTAACCGCCTAAATCTTGGTGCTCTCATGGTCGTTTTGTTCACTACGTATGCACCAAAGTTGGCGTAGTATGACACGAGTGTATGACGAACATAAATGATAGGGCATGACATGAATGTCATGATATGCGTCTCATGTAAGTTATGAAACAGCCGCATACGTTTTGGTGCGCTCATGGTCATTTTGTTAACTTTGTATGTACCAAAATTGACATGGTATGACAATAGTGTATGACGAACATAAACGATAGGGCATGACATGAATGTCATGATATGCGTCTCATGTAGGTCATGAGACAGCCGCCTAAAATGACAATGACCCAGCGAAAAAATAGACACTCAAAAACCACTCAAATGGGTTCGGACGTGGGTAGTAAGTGAAGGAAACACTAAAGGATGATGGTAGAAGTCATTGTCATGAGTATGACACACCAAAAATGACAATGACCCTTCGAAAAAAAGATAACACTCAAAATCCACTCAAATGCATTGGGACGTGGGTACTAAGTGAAGGAAAAGACTAAACGTTGTTAATCGAAGTCATGGTGATGAGCATGACTAAGGCTTTCGCCTTAAGGCTCCTTGGGGGTAGCTTAAGGGACTCCTGAAGACTCATGACATGAATGTCCTGACATGCGCGTCTTTTAGGTCATGAAACAGCCGCCAACGTCTGGTTGCTGTCAAGGTCGTTTCATTAATGTGGTAGGCTCCCCCCACTCCGATTAGCATAACATCAATTCCCACAGGGCGTGACATCTGCCTGATTTTTTACGATTTGGCATTATTGATGAATTCAATGTTACGAACATTCTTCGGTTTAATCAAAGAAAGGAATGAAGCCAGCGGAAAAATGCTACAGGAGACAAATGAACTTCAAAGGGTAACTAATTCCCACCATAGCAGTCTTCCTTAGTTTTCCTGGTTATATGTGTAATTTATTTATTTAAATATGTTTAGTATAACGGGCAATTTTTACATTCACAAAGCCAAAATACGAATCTTTGCTGGCCCTGCATGTCTTTTATTTTAATATTTTAGGTACAATTAGAAAAAATCACAGAAAGCCGAATTTTGCCCTGTAAGTAGTACATCCAGAGCCAATTTGGTATGAGCACTCGACAAGAAACTGTACTGCTTAGGGAGCGTGTCCATGCTGCGGACTGTTTAAAACGAAACTCCTGGAAATTCGATATGATTAATTACGAAGCATTCCTTTGGGCGAACATATGGCACTTTGAAAGTATCTATCTATCTATCTATCCATCTATCTAACCGCCTAAATCTTGGTGCTCTCATGGTCGTTTTGTTCACTCGTATGCACCAAAGTTGGCGTAGTATGACACGAGTGTATGACGAACATAAATGATAGGGCATGACATGAATGTCATGATATGCGTCTCATGTAAGTTATGAAACAGCCGCATACGTTTTGGTGCGCTCATGGTCATTTTGTTAACTTTGTATGTACCAAAATTGACATGGTATGACAATAGTGTATGACGAACATAAACGATAGGGCATGACATGAATGTCATGATATGCGTCTCATGTAGGTCATGAGACAGCCGCCTAAAATGACAATGACCCAGCGAAAAAATAGACACTCAAAAACCACTGAAATGGGTTCGGACGTGGGTAGTAAGTGAAGGAAACACTAAAGGATGATGGTAGAAGTCATTGTCATGAGTATGACACACCAAAAATGACAATGACCCTTCGAAAAAAAGATTAACACTCAAAATCCACTCAAATGCATTGGGACGTGGGTACTAAGTGAAGGAAAAGACTAAACGTTGTTAATCGAAGTCATGGTGATGAGCATGACTAAGGCTTTCGCCTTAAGGTCCCTTGGGGGTAGCTTAAGGGACTCCTGAAGACTCATGACATGAATGTCCTGACATGCGCGTCTTTTAGGTCATGAAACAGCCGCCAACGTCTGGTTGCTGTCAAGGTCGTTTCATTAATGTGGTAGGCTCCCCCCACTCCGATTAGCATAACATCGATTCCCACAGGGCGTGACATCTGCCTGATTTTTTACGATTTGGCATTATTGATGAATTCAATGTTACGAACATTCTTCGGTTTAATCAAAGAAAGGAATGAAGCCAGCGGAAAAATGCTACAGGAGACAAATGAACTTCAAAGGGTACCTAATTCCCACCATAGCAGTCTTCCTTAGTTTTCCTGGTTATATGTGTAATTTATTTATTTAAATATGTTTAGTATAACGGGCAATTTTTACATTCACAAAGCCAAAATACGAATCTTTGCTGGCACCGCATGTCTTTTATTTTAATATTTTAGGTACAATTAGAAAAAATCACAGAAAGCCGAATTTTGCCCTGTAAGTAGTACATCCAGAGCCAATTTGGTATGAGCACTCGACAAGAAACTGTACTGCTTAGGGAGCGTGTCCATGCTGCGGACTGTTTAAAACGAAACTCCTGGAAATTCGATATGATTAATTACGAAGCATTCCTTTGGGCGAACATATGGCACTTTGAAAGTATCTATCTATCTATCTATCCATCTATCTAACCGCCTAAATCTTGGTGCTCTCATGGTCGTTTTGTTCACTCGGTATGTACCAAAGTTGGCGTAGTATGACACGAGTGTATGACGAACATAAATGATAGGGCATGACATGAATGTCATGATATGCGTCTCATGTAAGTTATGAAACAGCCGCATACGTTTTGGTGCGCTCATGGTCATTTTGTTAACTTTGTATGTACCAAAATTGACATGGTATGACAATAGTGTATGACGAACATAAACGATAGGGCATGACATGAATGTCATGATATGCGTCTCATGTAGGTCATGAGACAGCCGCCTAAAATGACAATGACCCAGCGAAAAAATAGACACTCAAAAACCACTCAAATGGGTTCGGACGTGGGTAGTAAGTGAAGGAAACACTAAAGGATGATGGTAGAAGTCATTGTCATGAGTATGACACACCAAAAATGACAATGACCCTTCGAAAAAAAGATAACACTCAAAATCCACTCAAATGCATTGGGACGTGGGTACTAAGTGAAGGAAAAGACTAAACGTTGTTAATCGAAGTCATGGTGATGAGCATGACTAAGGCTTTCGCCTTAAGGCTCCTTGGGGGTAGCTTAAGGGACTCCTGAAGACTCATGACATGAATGTCCTGACATGCGCGTCTTTTAGGTCATGAAACAGCCGCCAACGTCTGGTTGCTGTCAAGGTCGTTTCATTAATGTGGTAGGCTCCCCCCACTCCGATTAGCATAACATCGATTCCCACAGGGCGTGACATCTGCCTGATTTTTTACGATTTGGCATTATTGATGAATTCAATGTTACGAACATTCTTCGGTTTAATCAAAGAAAGGAATGAAGCCAGCGGAACAATGCTACAGGAGACAAATGAACTTCAAAGGGTACCTAATTCCCACCATAGCAGTCTTCCTTAGTTTTCCTGGTTATATGTGTAATTTATTTATTTAAATATGTTTAGTATAACGGGCAATTTTACATTCACAAAGCCAAAATACGAATCTTTGCTGGCCCTGCATGTCTTTTATTTTAATATTTTAGGTACAATTAGAAAAAATCACAGAAAGCCGAATTTTGCTCTGTAAGTAGTACATCCAGAGCCAATTTGGTATGAGCACTCGACAAGAAACTGTACTGCTTAGGGAGCGTGTCCATGCTGCGGATTGTTTAAAACGAAACTCCTGGAAATTCGATATGATTAATTACGAAGCATTCCTTTGGGCGAACATATGGCACTTTGAAAGTATCTATCAATCTATCTATCCATCTATCTAACCGCATAAATCTTGGTGTTCTCATGGTCATTTTGTTCACTCGGTATGCACCAAAGTTGGCGTAGTATGACACGAGTGTATGACGAACCTAAATGATGGAGCATGACATGAATGTCATGATATAAATCTCATGAAAGTTATGAAACAGCCGCATACGTTTTGCTGCACTCATGGTCATTTTGTTAACTTTGTATGTACCAAAATTGGCATGGTATGACAATAGTGTATGACGAACATAAACGATAGGGCATGACATGAATGTGGTGATATGCGTCTCATGTAGGTCATGAGACAGCCGCCTAAAATGACAATCACCCAGCGAAAAAATAGACACTCAAAAACCACTGAAATGGGTTCGGACGTGGGTAGTAAGTGAAGTAAACACTAAAGGATGATGGTAGAAGTCATAGTCATGAGTATGACACTCCAAAATTTGACAATGACCCTTCGAAAAAAAGATAACACTCAAAATCCACTCAAATGCATTGGGACGTGGGTACTAAGTGAAAGAAAAGACTAAACGTTGTTAATCGAAGTCATGGTGATGAGCATGACTAAGGCTTTCGCCTTAAGGCTCCTTGGGGGTAGCTTAAGGGACTCCTGAAGACTCATGACATGAATGTCCTGACATGCGCGTCTTTTAGGTCATGAAACAGCCGCCAACGTCTGGTTGCTGTCAAGGTCGTTTCATTAATGTGGTAGGCTCCCCCCACTCCGATTAGCATAACATCAATTCCCACAGGGCGTGACATGTGCCTGATTTTTTACGATTTGGCATTATTGATGAATTCAATGTTACGAACATTCTTCGGTTTAATCAAAGAAAGGAATGAAGCCAGCGGAAAAATGCTACAGGAGACAAATGAACTTCAAAGGGTAACTAATTCCCACCATAGCAGTCTTCCTTAGTTTTCCTGGTTATATGTGTAATTTATTTATTTAAATATGTTTAGTATAACGGGCAATTTTTACATTCACAAAGCCAAAATACAAATCTTTGCTGGCACCGCATGCCTTTCATTTTAATATTTTAGGTACAATTAGAAAAAAATCACAGAAAGCTGAATTCATCCCTGTAAATAGTACATCCAGAGCCAGTTTGGTGTGAGCACTCAACAAGAAACTGTACTGCTTAGGGAGCGTGTCCATGCTGCGGACTGTTTAAAACGAAACTCCTGGAAATTCGATATGATTAATTACGAAGCATTCCTTTGGGCGAACATATGGCACTTTGAAAGTATCTATCTATCTATCCATCTATCTAACCGCCTAAATCTTGGTGCTCTCATGGTCGTTTCGTTAACTTTGTATGTACCAAAATTGACATGGTATGACAATAGTTAATGACGAACATAAACGATAGGGCATGACATGAATGTCATGATATGCGTCTCATGTAGGTCATGAGACAGCCGCCTAAAATGACAATGACCCAGCGAAAAAATACACTCAAAAACCACTGAAATGGGTTCGGACGTGGGTAGTAAGTGAAGGAAACACTAAAGGATGATGGTAGAAGTCATTGTCATGAGTATGACACACCAAAAATGACAATGACCCTTCGAAAAAAGTTGGAGTGGCTTAGCTCGGCTATGCCAGGATATACGTAGCGTTAGCAAAGGTTCAGATGATTATTCTTAGCTTTCCTGGTTGTCTAGATTGTCAAGGATTAGCTTGATTGTCATGCTTACTGCTGCTCCAATGACATATACGCGGTATACGTATTACTTGGCACATGTATATAGCCTTCTGTTCATTATTCCTACACTCAACCGCTAATTGCCAGGCAACTACTTCAGGATCCGATGAGTCAAGCTTCTCCGTTCTTCTGCGCTGTTGAGCAGTATTTGCGCTCTCCTCCATGGCTATACCACACTGGCAAACGCCAGTCAGAAGCGCAGCGGCTCCAGCGCAGTGTCTGACGGCGACTGCACAGCGAGCGAGCGCCGGCGCCAGTGCGTCTACCACGGCTACGACGTCACTCCTCTGGAATGCGCAGACCGGCGGCGGTGAGTCGCGCGCGGCGGCAGTGGAGTGCGCGAGAGGTGCCGGCTCCGGTGGCTCCGGTGCGCAAGCCGTGTGACATCACTGATCCTTGCGCATGCGCAGCACGGCTCTTGATGTGCCGCGCAAAACGCGCTTGGCTAGGCCAGTGTTGCTAACGCTACAGAAAAGATTAACACTCAAAATCCACTGAAATGCATTGGGACATGGGTACTAAGTGAAGGAAAAGACTAAACGTTAATCGAAGTCATGGTGATGAGCATGACTAAGGCTTTCGCCTTAAGGTCCCTTGGGGGTAGCTTAAGGGACTCCTGAAGACTCAGACATGAATGTCCTGACATGCGCGTCTTTTAGGTCATGAAACAGCCGCCAACGTCTGGTTGCTGTCAAGGTCATTTCATTAATGTGGTAGGCTCCCCCCACTCCGATTAGCATAACACCGATTCCCACAGGGCGTGACATCTGCCTGATTTCTTACGATTTGGCATTATTGATGAATTCAATGTTACGAACATTCTTCGGTTTAATCAAAGAAAGGAATGAAGCCAGCGGAACAATGCTACAGGAGACAAATGAACTTCAAAGGGTACCTAATTCCCACCATAGCAGTCGTCCTTAGTTTTCCTGGTTATATGTGTAATTTATTTATTTAAATATGTTTAGTATAACGGGCAATTTTTACATTCACAAAGCCAAAATACGAATCTTTGCTGGCACCGCATGTCTTTTATTTTAATATTTTAGGTACAATTAGAAAAAATCACACAAAGCCGAATTTTGCCCTGTAAGTAGTACATCCAGAGCCAATTTGGTATGAGCACTCGACAAGAAACTGTACTGCTTAGCGAACGTGTCCATGGTGCGGACTGTTTAAAACAAACACCTAGAAATTCGATATCATTAAATACGAAGCATTACTTTGGGCGAACATATGAAACGTTTACAGTATCTATCTATCTATATATATCTATCCATCTATCTATTTGCCTACATCTTGGCGCTCTCATGGTGGTTTCGTTAACTTGGTATGTACCAAAATTGGCATTGTATGACAAGAGTGCACGACGAACATAAATGATAGGGCTTGACATGAATGTCTTCATAAGTGTCTCATGTGCGTCATGAGACAGCAGCCTAAAATGACAATGACCCAGCGAAAAAATTGACACTCAAAAATCACTGTTGTGGGTTCGGACGTGGGCACTAAATGAAGGAAACAGTAAAGGATGATGGTAAATATCGTAGTCATGATCCTGACTGATGAAAATGACACTGACACAGCGAAAAAAGAATAACACTCAAAAACAGATGGAATGGGTTCGGATGTAGTACTAAGTGAAGGGAAAGGCTAGTCGAAGTCATACTGATGAGCATGACTAAGACATTCGCCTTACGTCCCTTATGTGTGGCTAGAGGGACTCCTGAAGCCTCATGACATGAACGTCATGATATGCGTGTCATGTAGGTCATGAAACAGCTGCCTACGTCTGGGTGCTGTCAAGGTCATTTCGTTAACACGGTGGGCTCCCCGCACACTGCTTAACATAACATCGATTCACACAGGGCGTGGGATCTGCCTGTTTCTTATGATTTGTTATTATTCATGAATTAAATGTTGCAAACCTTTTTTTTTGGTTTAATCAAATAAAGGTCTGGCGCCAACAGATCAATGTTTGAGGATACAAATAAACTACAAACGGTACGTAATTCCCACCATAGGAGTCCTGATTAGTTTTCCTGTTTAATTGCGATAGCAATTATATGGACACTTCAACCGGATTTCTGCCGTCGCTGTCGCCGTCGCCGTGAGGTTCCGTATAGATAAAATCATCGCCGCGCGCCGTATGCCCCAGCGGAAGCGTGCGGGGACGCGCGCTATCGCGGAGAGCGAACGCACTCAATCTCCCACGCGCAAGCAAGGAAGCGGAAAGCCAGCGCCGGAGGGAGTAGGGGGGGGGGCACTTCTCTGCCAACAACCGCGTTCGTCGCTCGTCCGCACAGTATCTTATCTCTCCCACGCGCAAGCAAGGAAGCGGGAAGCCAGCGCCGGAGGGAGCGGGGGAGGGGGGGGGCGCACTTCTACGCTGCCAACAACCGCGCTCGTCGTTCGTTCGACCGCACCCGTCTCTTATCTCCACACGGCTCTGACCTTTATGCGCGGTGCATTCGCCGCTCAGTTTCCGTTGAAGCGATAGACCGCACGTACCTTCGCCGCTGCGGCGTTTGCGCTTGCTGCCAGCGTTTTGACAGTCGTCAGCTGCAGTCATTCAGTGTGATCTATTCATGTTTGTTTGTGCGCGCTCACACCACGCTTGTTCATTCAGTTAGTAATAGTCGGGCCACATTTTCCAACGCACGCTACACATGCAATGCTGCCCAGATCGGCAGTGCAGCACTACAGGTGTGTCCCTTCGCACGCGCTGCCCACGGTAAGCGCTTCTCATCAACACCACCGTTTCACACGCGCCTTCTCGTGGTCATCGAGTCTCTATTCATGTCGGTCTACTTACGCCGCAGCACACCTGCTTACTTAATCAGCTCATGTTTACTACAATTCATATTGCTACCAAGGCCGCTCACCTTACTTCGTATGGCATTGCTGTGTTGCTATCGCATTCATTGCTTCGCTCTTAGGGCGAAACTGTGACATTTTTTGTGTAAGTTATTTATTTGCACATATTTAGCGTAAGGAGAAATTTTAACATTCACAAAGCCATAATACGGATGCTTGTTAGCACCGCATGTCTTTTATTTTAATATTTTAAATACGATTAGAAAAATCACAGAAAGCCGAATTTTGCACTGTCAGTAGTACATAGAGATCCAATTTGGTATGAGCACTCGACAAGAAACTGTACGAATTGGTTGACCGCTTGCTTAGGGAACATTTCCAAGCAGCGGACTGTTTAAAACGAAACACCTGGAAATTCGGTTTTAATAAATGCAAAGTATTTCTTGGCGAACATATTCCACTTTGACAGTATCCATCTATCTATCTATCTATCTATCTATCTATCTATCTATCTATCTATCTATCTATCTATCTATCTATCTATCTATCTCTCTATCTATCTATCTATCTATCTATCTATCTATCTATCTATCTATCTATCTATCATCTATCTATCTATCTCTATCTATCTATCTATCTATCTATCTATCTATCTATCTATCTATCTATCTATCTATCTATCTATCTATCTATCTACTATCTATCTACTATCTATCTATCTACTATCTATCTATCTATCTATCTATCTATCTATCTATCTATCTATCTATCTATCTATCTATCTATCTATCTATCTATTCTATCTATCTTATCTATCTATCTATCTATCTATCTATCTATCTATCTATCTATCTATCTATCTATCTATCTATCTATCTATCTATCTATCTATCTATCATCTATCTATCTATCTATCATCTATCTATCTATCTATCTATCTATCTATCTATCTATCTATCTATCTATCTATCTATCTATCTATCTATTCTATCTATCTATCTATCTATCTATCTATCTATCTATCTATCTATCTATCTATCTATCTATCTATCTATCTATCTATCTATCTATCTATCTATCTATCTATCTATCTATCTATCTATCTATCTATCTATCTATCTATCTATCTATCTATCTATCTATCTATCTATCTATCTATCTATCTATCTATCTATCTCTATCTATCTATCTATCTATCTATCTATCTATCTATCTATCTATCTATCTATCTATCTATCTATCTATTATCTATCTATCTATCTATCTATCTATCTATCTATCTATCTATCTATCTATCTATCTATCTATCTATCTATCTATCTATCTATCTATCTATCTATCTATCTATCTATCTATATCTATCTATCTATCTATCTATCTATCTATCTATCTATCCATTTATCTATCTATCCATTTATCTATCTATCCATTTATCTATCTATCCATTTTTATCTATCTATCTATCTATCCATTATCTATCTATCCATTTATCTATCTATCTATATCTATCTATCTATCTATCTATCTATCTATCTCTATCTATCTATATCTATCTATTTATCTATCTATCTATCTAGCCACCTACGACTTGGCGCTCTCATGGTTGTTTTGCTTACTTGGTATGTACCGAAATTGGCATATTATGGCAAGAGCGTATGACGAACATAAATAATAGGACATTACATGAATGTTATGACAGGCGCCTCATGTAGGTCATGAAACAGCCACCTACGTCTTGGTGCTCTCGGGGTCGTTTCGTTAACTTGATATGTTCCAAAATTTTTTGACTTACGTGTCTCACTTACGGAGAAGAACACGATACAAATGGCACGTGGAACGAATGGGAGGCGCTGCTGTCTAGCCCGGCTCTGGAAGATCAGCTACAACTGATCCAACGAGCTGAGCGGATGGACCGTGCTAGTGGGGCCTTGGAATAGGGGCACCACCCTGCTGGACAAACTTCGTCTGTAACCCCCTATCCCCTCTGTGGACTGGGGTAGGAGCCTGTCCGGTTTCTGATCATAATAAAGCTTTACTACTACTACTACTACTACTACTACTACTACTACTACTACTACTACTACGTGTCTCTTAGTGGCACTCGCACGTCGGCGTTGGTGTTGTTTAGGTTGACTTCGTGTGTGTATGTTTTGAAAGAATGACACAGACACAGAACGCATCGTCTGTAGGTCTTCTTGTTGTCCGTAGGCTGTGCATGGCCTGGCGGCTTCCTCGTCGCCCACCTCCATGGCGAATGCAATGCAAGAACCGAACTCGGACGAGCAAGTGCACGAATGTCTTTCCCCTGGTACGATATGCGGGCGAGGAGCGAGGGAGGGCGAGAAGGAAGCGCAGCGTGCCCCCTGGCGGGGCATACCCCCCTAGCGAACGGCGCACGAAGTGCACCTTCCGCGCCCTCTCCCGTGCTGACGTCAGAGCATGTAACGAGCGCGCGCGCGCAGCTGTTGCGAGCAAGCGAGCTAGCAGGTGCGCTCCGGGACAGGCGAGAGAGGAGGCTGTGACATCACATCCGTTCTGGTAGACAGATGTTCAGTCTATGCTAGGTCGCTGTTTTCCATGAATTAGCCGGTTAAATATCATGCCACCTTCTTGTGTGTGATGTCATTAAGTCCGGTTTATATTTCCGGGTTTCCAGGAATTTCGTCAAAGTCATGCTTACGTGGCGGGTTTCTAAAGTCTACGATTCTGTGCTTTGGTGTGCGGTAATCAGAGATTTCTATTTATTCTAGACGCTTCATTAACTCAGCTTGTAACTAAACTCATGCGCTGATATCATATCTATAATGACACACATTTATTTTGTACTGTATTATTTTTTCTTTTTTTCTGATTTATCTTGAATTTCGTCCCCGGTCGTCTCAGTGATTTCTAATTAATTGTAATTATCCCAGACACTTCAGTAACTCAAGTTGTAACAAAACTTATGCTCTGATATATCTATAACGAAACCCGTGAATTTTATAGTGTATTATTTTTTTTTATTCTTTAGTGGCACGAGCACCGAGTGACACTCTTTGTTTCTTGCGCAGCAACTTGCGGTTAGGGACCGACTTCTGGTTTGTCACAGAGGTGGGACGAAATAAAAAATAAATCATGAAAAAATAAAAACGGGTAGGTATCGATAGTTCTACTTATGGTTGATGATGAATATGGCATCAGGGCACAGCTTTAATACCGTAAAAAGCTAATAAGTGTCAGGAATAATTAGAAACACTTAAGGAAAGTCTAATTGTCGTACACCAAAGCACACAATAGTACACTTCAGTTACCCACCGCATCAGTACAGGTTTTCGTGAAACTCCAAGAGCAGCAGTGACGTCATCAGTGACGCGACACTTAAACCAGTAGTACCCGCTCATTAGTAATTAAAACAAAAACAAGCTATCGTCGGGCACAACTTCAGAAGTCAGGAGAGGCCCTACCCAGATGACCGAAGCGCAGCAGCCCGATTGCCTCGGCGACTAAAGAAATAGTCCCACTAAAAAAATTGTCACTGCTTCTAAAACGCGTATTTCTCGGTATAAAAATATTTGCCTATCTTTATGAGTGGTTTGGTAAAACTATCGTGATGGAAATGCTACAGCACAGGCCGGATCTTGCGAGAAAAATAACTCCGTGCCTTCTACAACGCTGTGGGCCGTCTGCTACAGAGCAAGATCGACGGCACCGGGTGTGTAATTATAAAGTGCAGTAGCTGGTTTATTCGACTGGTGTTCTCTCTCAGGCGAACCGTTACGCAAATAGGAAATTGAAATGTTTGCTTTGATGTAAAAAAAAGAGGACTGTATAGGATTTTCTCCGTTGCAAGCTGAGCACGACATCGCGGTTTCGAATCCCGGCAACCGTGGTAGCATTTCAGTGGAGGCGAAACGCAAAAACGGCCGTGTGCTTGCACATTAAAGATCCCCAGGGGGTCAAAATTTGTCCGCAGCCCTTCACTACTGCGTCCCTCATAATCAGAAAGTGGTGTTGGGACGTTAAGACCGATCAATAAAATTTTTGAACTTCTTTGCAGGGGAAAAAAGTAGAAAGAGCTGCGCTGGTTTACATATACACGGATAATTTATTACTCGTTTTCCGAGGTTCAAATGGATCAGTTTCTATTTAACAATTAGTTAAAAAAATTCAGAGCCCTTCCACTACTGTGAAGATGGAAGCCAGCGAAGCTGTGTCTATGGTAGGTCTGCTGTAGTGAATATAGCTATAGTGAATGTATATATTATCATTATTGATTATATTGAGTGTCTTTGGCATTTTCGTCAAAGAGCAAGGACACCAGTGCCTTGTTCGCGCCCGGCGTGATGGCCATGTAGTGGCTTTGCTGCGCCAACTCCGCCCCATCGTCATAGACTAGCGTATGTGCAACAGCGTTCATAGCCGCGGCACACTGCACGGTAGCACACTGTCACATATCCAACGCGGGTATGAGCCACACGTGATTTCTTCTTACCTTCATTCTTTCTTTCTTTCTCTCTTTCTTTATTTCCTTCCTTCCTTCCTTCATTCTTTTGTTTCTTTCTTTCTTGTCCCTGGCTCGTTCCCGCTTATCCAATGTGGGTATGCGCCACACGTGATTTTATTATCATGTGATGGCTAGGATCGTCACGTTGCAAGGCGTGCGACGCGAGGAAGATGGAAGAGACGGTGCATGATTAGGAAACACACGACAATTCTATTAGAGGGCACGTAAACACGAAAAATATTGTCGCTCAGGCGATCTAAAACAACGAACGGGCCCACATCATGTGACAAGAGCGGCTGCACAAGCCACGCTTGCGTTGTGGGGTCCATAGCAGCACTAGGTCACCTTTTTCAAAATAAATGGCTTGATGGGAACTATCGTACCAATCCTTCGAGCGGTTTTGCGATGCCAATATGCGGACGCGGGCTATTCGGCGGGCTTCCTCGGCGAGGCAAAGTGTCTTGGCGACAGAATCCTCAGCGTCCAGAGAAAACGGCAGAATCGTGTCGAGGAAGCTCCGCGGCGATCGAGCATAAAGCAGATAGAAAGGGCTGTAATTCGTTGTCTCATGCTTCGCAGTGTTGTAGGCATTTGTTATGAATGGCAACACATCATCCCAGTTCTTGTTGTTAGAGGACACATACATGGATAGTATGTTTGTCAAAGTTCAATTCGTGCGTTCAACAAGACCGTTGGTTTGCGGACGGTACGGCGTTGAGTATCGAAATTGTGTTCCACATAGCCGAAGCAGCTCTTCAACAGCGTCGGCGACGAATTGACGACCGCGATCCCTTATGATCACGCGAGGTGGGCCATGGCGTAGGACGACATAATGCAACAAGAAAGCTGCGACGCAAATAGTGGTAGATGACGGCACTGCTGCGGTCTCTGTGTAGCGTGTAAGGTGGTCTACACAAACGATGATCCATCGATTGTTATTTGATGACCGTGGGAATGGGCCCAGAAGGTCCACGCCAACTTGCTCAGAAGGTGCGTGAGGGGGAATCAACGGCTGCAGAAGACCTGGTGGGGCGGTTGAAGGTCGTTTCCGCCGTTGGCATTGGTCACAACTAGCCACATATTGCTTTGTTGTTTGACGCATGTGAGGCCAGTAAAATCGCTCTTGCACACGCTGTGGCGGACGGGCGAATCCAAGATGACCTGATGATGTAACATCATGCATGGCATGTAGCACAGCACTACGGAGACTCTCCGGGACTACAAGAAGAAAGCGGGCGCCACTTGCAGAGTGGTTGGTTTTATATAACAAGCTGTCATGTATGTAAAAACCACCACTGAGTTTCGGATTCAGGGCCATCACGAAAAGAGGTTCCAGATTGACGTCGCTGCGTTGATCCTCCTGGAAGATGGTCGCGTCCGGAAATTCTGGTGCAATAGCGGCCAGACAGTCATCAAAAGTGTTTTCTTCAGAATTTGCCGTTGGCAGTGGTAAGCGGGAAAGACAGTCGGCGTCAGCATGCCGACGGCCGCTTCTGTATTTCACTACGATGTCGTACTCTTGTAGTCGTAAGGCCCACCGTGCTAGACGACCAGACGGATCCCGAAGGCTGACCAGCCAGCATAATGAATGGTGATCAGTGACTATACTGAATGGGCGATCACAGATGTAACAGCGAAATTTCTGAACAGCAAAAACAGTGACTGTGACTGTGTAGTTTCGCTCAGCATTGCATTAAGCAATGACTGGCATAGGCAACAACGTATTCGGCGCGGTTTCGCCGTTGAACAAGTACGGCTCCAATGCCTATTCCGCTGGCGTCAGTATGAACTTCGGTAGGGGAACACGGATCAAAATGACGCAGGATGGGGTCTGACGTAAGCAAGAATTTAAGTTGACGGAACAATGACTCACATTCTGGTTTCTAGTCGAACGATACATCCTTTTGCAACAGACGCGTCAACGGGTGCACAACGTCGGTGAATTTTGGGACAAAACGACGGAAATAAGAACAGAGTCCCAGGAAACTGCGCAGTTCCCGCGCTGAATGCGGAGGCTGGAAGGCGCTGACCGCTTCAATCTTGCGGGGGTCAGGTCTGACTCCATCTTTGTCGACTAGATGACCGAGAACCAATGTCTGTCGGTCCCCAAACCTGCCTTTTCCAGAGTTGAGAATCAAATATGCTTTCTCCATGCATTTCAGAACCAAGCTAAGGTGCTCGTTATGCTCCTCAAAAGTGCGACCGAAAATAACATCATCCAGGTAGCAAATACATATTTCCCACTTGGACCGCTGAGAATTGTGTCCATGAATCTCTCGAACGTTGCGGGTGCATTACAGAGCCCGAACGGCATAACGTTAAATTCGAATAAACCGTCCGGTGTAACAAAGGCGGTCTTCTCTATGTCGACGGGATCCACAGGTATCTGCCAATAGCCTGAACGTAGATCGAGGGACGAAAAGTAGGAGGCAGAATGGAGGCAGTCTATTACGTCTTCAATTCGCGGGAGTGGGTACACATCCTTCTTGGTAATTGCATTTAGTCGCCTATAATCAACATAAAACCTCCACGAGCCATCTTTTTTTTTTTTTTTTACCAGGATGACAGGTGCGGCCCACGGGCTTGATGATTCTTGAATGACATTTTCCCTCAGCATCTCTTGTATCTGGTCCGCAATAATCTTGCGCTCTGATGAAGACACTCGGTAGGGCTTCTGCCGAAGAGGATGTGCCGATCCTCTGTCAATGCGATGACGAGCACATGAGGATGGGATAGTTGTAGGGTGCTCATCTTGAGAAAAGTCGAACACGGACGCATACCGGGATAGCAGTTGTACTAAGGTGTCCCGTTCACGTGAAGACAAAGACTTGCTGACCATGCGTAGAATTTTCTGCTCGTAAGGGCAAGTGGCTCGTCCTTCAGTGGAATCCTCGTCCCTGACGACCATCGATGAACAGCACGTGACGTCGTCTAAGACAGCAATCTTCATGTGTTCGGAAACACAGACAGGGACGGCAGAACAATTTAACGTCCACAAAAACGTGCTGCCATTGTTCACAGATACGATACTATTGGGTACCAGTAGGTTTTTCTTCCCACAAGAGTCGCCAAAGGGTTGTACCATGGCGTCAAATGAAGCGTCTGTACAAGATGCGATGACAGATAGCGGTGCTAACGACCACGGAGGCAGCGTCAGTCACTCAGCAACGGCAAATGTTTTTGTCCAGTGGGTTGTTGATCCACGAGGTATGATAATGACGCATCCTGACAAGCAACGACTCCAGGTTTTCCACTATTTATCAAAAGCTCGCCGGCACCACAATTGACTGAAGCCCCGCAGGTCGGCAGAAAGGCTATCCTTAATATAACATCGTGCGTGCAGCGTTGCAAAATCACAAACTTGGTTAAATAACAATTGTCCGCCAATAACACATTCACAGCACAAACACCAAGGGGGACGCAATATTTCACCGCTTACTCCGCGGAATTTAGCATACGTGTCGAGGGAAAACATCACTTTGCGTCGAAGCCGGTTCTTGAAAGAAAGGCTCCTAACTGATCTCATAGCCCCGGTGTCCACCAAGGCCATTGTACATATACCATCAATTATCACTTCCACTTTGTTTCTCAGCATTGTAGCCGTTGGAAGTATCAGTGCCGTGTCGAGTCTGGCAACCTCACCTCCATCGGCCGCGCAGTCTAGTTTCCCGACGGCTGTGGTGAGAGTGAACGGCGCCTCGGTGAAGGAGAGCGACGTTGACGCGAAGACGGTGGACTGACACTGCGGTCTGAAACGTGCGAGTCGCTGCGGTGATTCCGTTGAGGACTGTTGATGGGGAAGGTCGTCGACGAAGTAAAGGAGCGTGGAGGCCAGGAATTGTCGAAGTTAGGACGTTCAGTGCCATAGGACATTGGCTGGGACTCGTACCACCTCGGTGCCCAATGACGCTGACGACAGAATCGAGAGATGTGTCCTGTGACACCGCAGGTATAATACACGGGAGGCTCGCGGCTAACGTTCGGGTAGGATGGGTATGTCCGTGGCTCCGAGTAGGCAGTTGCTGAACAACGGGCATATCCCTCAGCACGCTCGTTGCCCGTTTCCCGGTGGTAGTTATGTTGCGTTCTCATTGGCCTTCGCAAGCGGTACTCCTCGACAGTCGTTGCAGCGATGGAAAGGGGAGCTGGTGGAGAATAGTACGGATGTTGACTATACTGGAACTCATTGTTCAATTCCGTGCAACGACGTAGCTCCTCTCTAACAATCTGTCTAATGGTCGTCGCGAGATCGACTGATGGGATGTCGTCTTCAATGCTTGGAACAGTTACGTTTGCTAGCCGGCCAAACTTCGGGATTATGCGGCGCAGTTTGAGAACCTCAAAGGTACGGCAATTATGTATTACGTCGGTGACTGAGCCAAAGTTCTCTTTACCAATGAGGAAGTTGTAAACATCCTCCGCGATTCCCTTCAATAAATGGCCAACTTTGTCCTCCTCTCACATACGAGGATTGGCCATCCTGCATAGCTTGAGCACGTTTTCGATGTAGGTCGTGCTCGTCTCACCCGGAATTTGAGCTCTTTGAAGGAGCGTTTGCTCGGCCTGCTTCTTCTTTGCGATTGAATCGCCGAAACGCTCCTTTATTTCGGACGTGAAACGATCCCACGTTGTCAGAGTTTCCTCGTGGTTATCCAACCACACGAGCGTCGTGTCCATCAGAAAGAAGACTATGTTGGAGAGTCGCGTTACGCTGTCCCAACGATAGTGCTTGCTCACCCGCTCGTAGCGGTTAAGCCATTCTTCGACCTCCTCGCCGGGCTTCTCTCCGAATGTGCGAGGCTCTACCAGGTGTTGGCGCTTCCACAGACTAGCCATCGTTTGGGTCGAAGATGCCGCTGGTTCCGTGCGAGTGTTGGCTTAGGTGTGGGACATCTGAAACACCGGAAGTAATGCGGGCAATCCAGCGATTCGGCGGCTTCGACGCAGATCAGGAGGTTGGAGAACCGTGTGGTCCGTGTTGCGTGGTGGTCGGGGTACCCAGCACCTTCCACCAAACACTGTTACGGATGATCGATGTTTATTGACAGATGAAAACCAGGATGGATGAGAGGTCGCCACGATGTCGCCATCGAAATGTAGCCCTGGCTACTGCTGAGTTCTTCGTTCTCCTCCTCTTCTATCTCCTCCTCTTTGCCACGCTACAATATCTTCAACATGCAGATTTTACGTAAACAGAAAAAAATACAGTCTCACAAGGTTGCGGTTTAAGTCCGGAGTGTGGTGAGACTCGTAAAGTCTTGAGGTGGAACACTCGCTAGTAGAGCGATGACCGACGTGGAAAAGTAGACGCAGCAGTACGGGACCGGAAAAGGTGGACGGCCCACAGCTCTGTAGACGGCAGCAGGCCGATCTGAGGCCTCGTGCAAGGCGACGACCCGAGGCGCTCTTCGTCTGGATGACGGACGGCCGGTCTCCTAAACCTCGCGCGTAGATGCGAGTTCGAGGTTGCAGCAGGCCGCTCCGAGGTCTCGTGCCGTGCAACGACCCGAGGCGTTCTCTGTCCCCAAGAGAGACGCCCGGTCAAGTGAACCTCACTCCTAGATGTGGGTTCCGTAGGTCCTGCAGCCCTAGTCGTGCCGGCGTTCGAGCGATCTCTCCTCTGCGCGAGCCCCTTTTTCATTCGCTGCACGAGCCGCCCTTGTCTTTCTTTTCCTCTTGTTGAGGACAGCCGCACTGTCGTCTGCTCCTGCGTTCCTTACTTTGTGAGTACTTCATCACAATCATCCCTACTTAAGAAAGTTCTCTCGTTCAAAGAACTTGAGGGTACTTGCATAGTTGGTCCACCGTAGCACACACGCACCACAAGAGCATTAACACTGCGCCACGTTCCGAGCACCGCATGCTCGGTACTTATGAGTACACATAAACGTTACGACAGCACTACAGTTCCGAGCAGCACACACTCGGCATAACGACAAGATTTACAAGCCACAACACCACGATATAGGGTGAAAAAAAATCCACAAAACTAACCTGCCAGGAAATGTTGCTCGACATCAAAGTGACACCGGTTTGAAGTGCATGCTTTTAAAGCACCACGTTTCCGCAGACACAGTCTTGATGTGCTTGGTAACCTGCTCATGTGTTCTGCGCCTACATTCTCGCTACCTTGAAACGCACCTTGTACCTTGAAACGGTACGCATGGTAGATCGTCATTTTCGGTGTCACCAACCACCGGTAAAGCGGTTGGTTGGCCCTCTGACATAACGGCCATACAATAAGTCAAAGGGTGCAAAACCCACGCTTGGCTGAGGAACTTCGCGATCAGCAAAAAAGCAATGGGGCCAAATACCGGTCCCAATTTTTCGGGTTCTCTTGACACATTCGTCTTATCATTTGTTTAAGGGTGCCGTCTAACCCCTCCACAAGGTCATTTGCCATCAGATGATATGGAGTTGTTGGCAACTGCCTAAAAGAGGGAAGCCGGCTTAGCTCCTTCATCAGGCGTGACCAGAATGATGCGATTCTGTCACTGTTTTATCTCATGTGGGAGTCCTACACGAGAGAACATCTCCAGGAGTATCAACGAATTTTTCCGTTTCGATGCTAGGCAGTGCCACAGCATCTGGATACCGCATTGTCATATCGACCTTTGTCAGAACGTACTTATTCCCTTTCTCTGACATGGGAGATAATGGTCTCACAATAACAATGGCAACTCTCTTAAACAGGGTATCAATGATGGGAGTGTTTCCCAATGGTACTCCACCTATTAAATGTTTGGGAAAAGTCCTCTGGCACGTATCGCATGATTTAACAAATCGCGTGATGTCTGATTGAACTCCAGGCCAGTAGAACTCTTCGACCACACGGTCTGTGGTTCGCTTTATTCCTTGATGTCCTGCAAGGATTCCTTCGTGAGCCATTTTCATCACAAAATGACGAAGGCTTCTGGGCACGACAAGCTGTTCCATTTGTTTCTTTGACCGCAGTGTGTACTATCGGTAAAGAATTCCCTCCTTTACAAAAAATTGGACGTCGGCGAACCTAGTCTTCATGTCTTTGTCCACTGCTTCAAAGCATTTACGTAGAGTGCCGTCATCCCATTGCCTAGTTCTCAAGTCGATTGGGCTGATGTCTAGGGGGTTTAAAGCTGGTACTGGTAGCGGATGCGAACTTGATCTGGTCTTTCTGGTTGTCGCTGCCACTTCCGACTTGTCCCTGGTTTCTCTAGCAGCCGATGATAAAGTGTGAACAGAGATGGATTCATTGGTAGAACAGTTTCCACCTTCTGGTCTAAATGATTCATCCGTAGCGTTCAGTGTATAAAGATGTCTTTTTCATTCATTGTCAGGATTTGAGACATTCCGCACACCTTTCACATTTCCCAAGACAATGTCATATAAAGGATTGTCCATGTATAAGACCCGAGTCTTGCCTGTGAAGAACGTTGACGCGATCTCCACGTTTGCTTGAGGTAGTTTCAACAATCTTCTGTCCAGAAGACAGACCGAGGAAATTTTTCCTGTCAGCTTACTGTCTGGTACGAGGGACCTTTTGACAATAATCGAGTCGCATCCCGTATCTCGCAAGACAGTAGCGGGATTTCCTTCAAGTACACCTTCGGCTGTAGGCATAGACTTTTTGTCTCGTTTTTGCGTTTGCGTTCTCCCGCGTTCCGAACTTCCGGGAACTCGACACAAGGTGTGCGTCTCTTCGTTAACTGCCTTGGATACATCTACCTGCTGCATCGAGCACGAAGCAATCTCGATACTGTTGGCTTTTTTTGGGCAGTCACCTGTCTTATGCCCAGTGCGGCGGCACTTTCCGCAGAAAGATGTATTTGTATTTGGACCCTTCGTATTAGTCCAGCAATCAGCAGCTCTGTGACCACGTTTACCACAAAGAAAGCAGCGTGGTCTTTTCTACTCTTCTTGTCGCTCAGGGGTTCGAGCTTGACCTGGTGGCTTGCTAGGTTCTTGCTCGTTTTTACCTTTGCCAAGGTTGACTAACCCCTGCGCCTCCAGGTAATGATCAGTAGCTTCCGCTAGCTTGTCAAGTCCCTGACAATTCCTCTCTCTCTCTCTCAAAAAGACTGCCAGTTTCTCATGGCAACTCATAAGGAACAGTTCTGAGACAATCTTGTCCGCAGAACATCATATGTCCGGTCCGTCTTGGCCATTATTTTCCAGTGACCAAAATATCCCAATAGACGACCGGCAAACTGTCTACCAGTTTCGGAATTATTGGGTTTCGCCGACCGAAACTTTGTTCGGTAGCCTTCCTCCGTGGACCTGAAGCCTTGCAAAAACGTCTTTTTTAGTGTCGCATAGTCCATGGCATGATCAGGGGCCATTCTGCCGATAACACTTAGAGCTTCGCCTGTCAAACAGAGGCTTAGCGATAGGGCCCATTTGTCTTGTGGCCAGCCTTGGCTCGTTGCGACGCGCTCAAATCGTTGACTGTATACATCCAACTCATCGCGTCCTTCGTTAAATGCTGGGATTAGTTTGTCTGGACTTTGGTAGCTCTCGGTAGCGCCTACGTGCACACTCTCTGTAAGCTGTCCAGTAGTCATGCTACCCGCTGTCACATCTAACTCCCTCAACTTTAACTTGAGCTCGAGCACTTCCCTTTCTGCCGTAAATCTAGCAAGGACTTCGGAATCAGCTTCTTTTGCTGCATTGCGTTCAGCCAGACGCGCTTCACGCGCTTCTCTTTCGCGTGCGCGTTCTTCGTCTACCCATTGGTTTAGCGCCGGGCCAGTCAACGCCAGTTCTTTTCCAATTGCCGTAAGCTTGTCTCTCTTCATTCACACCCGTTAGACACGCATAAGCAATGTCATGCTCTTCTCGATAGCGTAAGAGCAGTCCTGTCTCGCGGACGCCAGATATGTGATGATTAGGATCGTCACGGCGCAAGGCGTGTGACGCGAGGAAGATGGAGGAGACGGTGCATGATTAGGAAACACACGACAATTATATTAGACGGCACGTAACCACGAAAAATATCTTCAACTAGAACCACGCATGCAAGGTTGTTCGTAAAGATAAAAAAATATAGTCTCACGAGGTTGCGGTTTAAGTCCGGAGTGTGGTGTGACTCATAGAGTCCTTGAGGTGGAACACTCGCTAGTAGATCGCTTCTCGGCCTTTTGGCTGAGATCCAAGTGTATACTCGCTAGTAGAGCGATGACCGATGTGGAAAAGTAGAAGCAGCGGCACGGGGCAGGAAAAGGTGGACGGCCCCCAGCTCTGTAGACGGCAGCAGGCCGATCTGAGGCCTCGTGCAAGGCGACGACCCGAGGCGCTCTTCGTCTGGATGACGGATGCCCGGTCTCCTTAACCTCGCGCGTAGATGCGGGTTCGAGGTTGCAGCAGGCCGTTCCGGGGTCTCGTGCCGTGCAACCACCCGAGGCGTTCTTTGTCCCGAAGACTGACGCCCGGTCAAGTGAACCTCACTCCTAGATGTGGGTTCCGCAGGCCCTGCGGCCCTAGTCGTGCCGGCGTTCGAACGATCTCCTCTGCGCGAGCTCCTTTTTCATTTGCTGCACGAGCCGCCCTTGTCTTTCTTTTCCTCTTGTTGAGGGCAGCCGCACTGTCGTCTGCTCTTGCGTTCCTAACTTTGTGAGTACTTCTTCACATATCGTTAATCGTGACGTAACTGACGAGCATTTCACGTTATTGATGTCATGACCTATCAGTCATGTTAGTCATTCGTTTTTTCACCTGTGCTAAGCACAACTGGTGGGAAACCACCACGCACATGGAGCCGAAATGCAGATGATGATAGAACCTGCAATCTCATGAGTTCGCACACGTTCGCGCACGGCGCTCCGTGTCAGTTTTCCGCCATGGCACCCAGCGAGGTTACTTCGGAACGTGATCCTTTGTTGGCAAACTAGCCTTGTGTCACCTCGATGACCACACCACCAATCAGCCTTGGCAAGAACAAGAGCGGCCACATCCTGAACAGCGATTCACGCAACATGATCTTCTACTGCTACACGTTTTGGCGTAACAGGGAGCCTGAACGCAACGTGGAGGACACGAGCAAGCTTGTCGCCAACTTGCTCGGTGTCAGCGAAAGGACAGTGTTCAGGGTGAGGGAGGAAGTAAAGCTTCGAATTTTAACACCGGAGCTGTTTAAGCCGGCTGTAATTTGTGCCGCGAGCCGCAAAACCTCGCCGAGCAATGACGTCACTGCGCTGTCTAGCAACCCCATACCAGCTGTGCAATAGTTTCGCAAGACTCCGCGCCTGTCCACAGCACGTCTGCTCCGCTTGTCATAAACGTTTCGTGTAGCAGGTGTGAGGGCGGGGTTGCTAGTATGCGCGTGGTAGTAGCAGCCATGGGGAGACTGAGGAAGAACCACACTCCCGAGGAAGAGGCCGTTTTCCGGGAATCACGCCGCTTGGCCAAACAATCGCCGGCGTCGAACTGATCCTGCACAGAGAGCCGAGGAAGCCTTAGCGAAGCGACGGCACAGATTCGAAGCGGCGCCGCGCTTCTCCTAGCTCCTCCGCCGCCGCGCCAGTGATCATCGTTACTAGTAACGGTGCCAGTGATGGCGTCACTGCGCGTTGCATAGCGCAGCCTGCAACACCGAGACCGCGTTCCAATGCCGACACCGCGTTCCTGCTGACCCGCTCAGTCAATGCGGTCGCCTAGAAATCACTTACCCAGCTTCGCCCAGCCATGTCATTGCTTCGCGCCGCAATTCTTGCTTTGCTTAGTCATGACAACACTTTGTGAAGCTTGGCCATGACGTCACACTGATTGTAAAAATCATGTCGCCGCGACCGCGACACGCCCAACTCTGGTAGACTTCGCACTGAGTAAATGTAACATGGGACGGCCGAAGAAATACAAGACTCCCGAAGAAGAAGCCGCTTAGCTGGAAGCTCGTCGTGCCGCCAGCCGAGAACGAATGTGGCGATTGCGTGCTAATCCGGAGTATCACACCGAAGCCGCTGCAGCTAAACACGCCAAGGCTAGTAAAACCTGGAAGAAGCTAGGTCAATCACCAACTCGGCTGTTTACTCCAGCCTTGCGCCACAAGTGCAAGCTGCCCGCATTTTTTCAGGTGGCAAACTATTGACGCCCTCGTGAAAGCGCCCACAAAATGCGGAAAAATAACGCAGCGCGAAGTCGACAGGTCCACGTTGTGCGCGCCGAGGTCATGTGTGCACGATTTCTTTCGCCGCAACGATATACCGACTGTAGAGAAGATAACTACCGAGTTCTCGAAGCGTATGAAACTCCCATTACTAAAGCGGTGTACTATGCGTCGCCTGCTTGGCTAGATCGGCTTCAAGCACGAAAAGAGAAGCCGCAACTCGCTGCTTATCGACCGAGACGACATCGCCGCTTTGGGGAATTGCTACCTCCGTGACGTGAAGCGCTACCGAGCGGAAGGCCGAAAGATCTTATATCTGGACGAGACATGGGTGACGGCGGGACGCACTCGGTCGATCGTGTGGGCAGACACCGTGTTGCAGAAGCGCGGACGGCTGTTCCGTCGAGAAAATGGCCTGTCGGCGGGTCTGAAAGAACCTTCTGGGAAAGGTCAGCGCCTGATCGTGATGCACATCGGCAGCGAAAATGGCTTCGTTGACCGCTGCTTGGATGTATTCCGAGACCAAAAGACAGGCGCCTACCATGAAGAAATGGACGGCAATCGCTTCGAGGGCTGGTTCAATGACGTTCTGCAGAAGTTGCCAGCTGGTAGCGTCATTGTTATAGACAATGCACCTTACCAGAGCCGGCGAGAAGAGAACTTGCCGACGACGGACTGGAAGAAGGAGAAAATACAGGAGTGGCTCACAAGCAAGAACATCACCTATGGTGAAAGGATGATAAAGAAGCAGCTGCTTTAGCTGGTGGCATTGTAAAGTCACGCTTTCTGAGCTACATCGTAGACAACGCAGCTGTAAGGGCCGGTTGCATTGTACTCGGGCTCCCGCCATACCACTGCGAATTTAATCCCATCGAGCTTGTGTGGGCCAAGGTAAAAAATGGCATCGCTGCGGACGACAGAGACTTCGAGCAGTCCACGGTCGAAGCCATCTTGAGGGAGAAAATCAAGCACGTAACGGCGGAAGACTGGAGGAGCAACATTCAGCACTTGATGGACTTGGAGGCAAAGTTTAGACTTGACACGTCTGGGAGCGAGCATATTCAACCCATCGTCGTCCAACTGGGTGAAGATGACACTGAAGAAGGCAACTCCGACTGAGAGCTGTCTGGCATTGAGCCACTCGACGAAGCATAATGGCTTCTTATTAACGAAAGAACAGCCCTTATCAGGGCTACCAACATTTTGCTGGTGGGTTCGCAACAGCCAACCATCCATCCCCTTGACCTCTCAAATAAACAAGCAGTTTATTTTGTGGCATATTCCTTTAACCGAGGCTCAATTCTGATAAGCAATGCTTTGCACACATCGTGCTCACTTTAAGAAGTGACATGGAAACATGCTTAAATGCTGGAAAACCTGAATGGAAACACAATTGTTAACCGTGATTAACGTTGCCGAGTCCAAATCCTGATTCGGGCAGCCACCGTTGAGTTTGATGGGCCCCATTCTAAAATAGCAGTAGCCAAAGCATGCTTGAAAGGCACCGTTAGCAGTTTTCACTGCTAATCGCAGTCATGTCATAGACAATGTTAGTGAAATAGCAACAGTCAAGCGAAATGGACAGCCACTGTTAGCAGCTTGCACGCCAAAGCACATTCATGTAGTTGCATTGTTTAGTTTGGTAATCTGGCTCGGACAAGTAATGCGAAAGTGAGAACAAATATAAAACATCATTAGCTTAGTGAGGCCCAAAATGCTCATTCTGGCAGCCACCGTCAAGTTTGACGCGCCCAATGGTCAAATAGTATAGTCAGGGCATGCTTGAAAGGCACCGTTAGCAGTCTGCACTGCAAATCGTTGTCATGTAGTAGCCAATGTTGGTGAAATAGCAGAAGTCAACGCGAAATTGACAGCCACTGTTAGCAGCTTGCACGCCAAAGCCCATAGATGTGGTTGGATTGTTTATTTTGGTTATCTGGCATGGACAAGTAATGCGAATGAGAGAACAAATAGAAAACATCATTAGCTTAGTGAGGCCCAAAATTCTCATTCGGCCAGCCACCGTCGAGTTTGATAGGCCCTATAGTGAAATAGCAGAAGTCAGGGCATGCTTGAAAGGCACTGTTAGCAGTCTGCACTGCAAATTGCAGTCTTGCCATAGCCAATGCTTCATTTATTAATCTGACTCGGGCAAGTAACCCGAATGCAAGTACAATTATTAAGCTGAATAACTTTGCTAGCATTTTTTGTACCAGAAAAATGCCCAGTAAAGTCGAACGTGTTTTAGTGAGGCACTTTGTTCATTGCAAGTTGTAGGCAAAGTGACGGCCAGATTCAGACAGTGAAATTGGTGAAGTAATAAATGGTGAAAGTTGCAAAAGCTCTCAGAGCACTGCTTTGCAACTTCATTCACTATAAAAATGCCTTTGTAGTGATGAAAACGTCAAAACAGGAAATGACACCCCACTGCACAGTGTTATAAATGTGTACCACCACATGTAATGGGGAGTGAAACCATCTGCTTATTAAGACTCAATGCAACAACATAAATTAAGACTAAATGCAACAACTTAGCAAGGTGCTGTTTCACATATAGCACCCTTTCATGTGCATTTCTGGCGAGCTGCCGCATGCACTGATGCATAAACACATTAACAGGGGTAAGAGGTGAAGTTACTGATGCAAGCCACATGATGATTTAAACATATTGTATCTGTCAATGTTTCTGTTGTCACAGCTGACAGAACTTTCTTTAGTGCAAGTTGGTTAATCACGTTGCAGCAACAGCACCAGAAGCAAGGACAGAACAGTATAGGAGAAAACACATCAAGGTGGCAGACTGAGAAGGCAAGGTAGACAAGAGAGAAAGGCGTTAATGAGATCGAAGAGGCCAGCCCTGCTATTCACAGGACTTGCTGCTTTAAACGAGGCGAGTTAATGAAACTGTGAATAAAGACGTGGCTGAAAGCATGCTTACAAGAAATAACGCAAGAATAAAAGGACATAAATAGCAATAAACACATACACGCACTAAAGCACTCACTTATTCACACACATCTACACAGACACGAGCGCGAAAACTAAGATGTAAGATACAAAAAAGGCAGAAAAGAACAAATATACACAAACACGCAAGAAATCATACACACATTAACACATAGACGCGGGTAGAGGTAAGACGGCTTGTTCAGGTCTCTTGATGTCCGCACAGCATACCTCTCGTTGACGGCAGCCAAGGACCTCTCAAAATGCTTAAGCTCATCGTCTGACTTCAGGTAGCCATGGGAGTAGCCGTCTTCATGAAGATGTAACCCTTGGAGGTACTTTTCCATCACTTTCTGTCGGTCAGGAGGCTCGCTCATCGTTGCATTCCGCGCTTTCACAAGCGAAACAAAACAACGCACGCCGCGAATAAGATACACGCGCCAATTTCTCGCTCACGTGGAATGAGCTGATCCGAACTGAGGCGCCGCACACGGACCGCGCCGCCAGAGAGGAAAAAAAATAAATAAAATGGTGATACGTCATCGATGCGAGGCCATGTCATCGAGGCGAGGCCCCGCCCCTGCACGGATTTGTTGTGAAAACAGTCGCACCCCGGTGGGAGGCGGGGGGTGGGGGCGTAAGGTGCGCTGCGTGCGCCGACCGCTACGGGGCTACGCGTCCCGCCCTCCTCACCTTACTCCGCCCCTCGCCAGCTCCTCTGTGCGTTGTGGTGTCCCGCCAGTCCCGTTCGCTCCCTACTCCGAGTTAGGTTTCCCGCCCGATCCGTTCGCCAAGGAAGTAGACGACGAGGACGCCGGGCGAAGTGTTGTGTACACAAGGAAAACACAAAATTAGCCCAAACAATACACCAGGGTACACCAACGCCGAGGTGCGAGCAAGGTAAATATACCTGGTAGTGAAGCTTCCATAGAAGCCTATACGTTCAAAACATAGAGGTTCATCGATGTTTCATGGGGCTTAGCACCATCTGTGTGAGGAAGGAACACTTCCGGCCGAAGAACAAGTAGTGTAACGTGATATCCGTTAAAAACAGAAGTGACGTCATTTTGTTCTCAAAGGCGCAAAATTTGTTTTCGGAGGTCTGTCATTAGAGCTGTACATTCAAATGTCCCGCCATTCTACTTGATGGGCGTTCCGAACTTTCAGCGTGGAATGCAATGCAGGAAAAGGTCAGCCGTATGGGTGTCAAAATCTCATCCCTGCACAGAACATACTTTCTTTGGAGGCTGACGAATGCTTTGGGCGTAGAGTGATCGTCATTTCGTCGGACGCCAAGCCGGTCGGCCAGCGCTGTCGCACGAAAACAACTAAATTCAACAATTATCTGGCGGTCAGAACTAACTACTTTTGACTGAACAGGTCAAGAAACTATGAAACTGCCCGCGTCACCAAATTGAGACAAACGTCGACAAGCAAAACAACACAACATGTGAGGGGGGTGTATTGCAACAGGTGAACTTTACGAGCGCGTCTTTGTGCACACTTCAAGAGCTGCATTGCATTGCAAGTGATAGCGGCGTAAACTGCCCGCCGCGTTGGATAGTGCTCTTACGGCGGGCACTGACAAAATGTATTTATTGATAATGATCAACTAAAATAGAGTTGTCTCTTCTTTTCATGCCATGCGTATATAAAATTGATTAGGAACTTTATTTTCGTTGAATGAATCTAACTGTGTCTCGCTTTAATTAAAAAACGCTTTTTTCTTTCCCAATGTTTGTTCCCTCCAAACATAGTCGCGCTTCAATCGCTGCTCCCATAACCACCTTTGCTGATGTCGGTGACAATTCGATCTGAATCGCTTTTCGCACGAAGCTTCGCGACCTATTTGGATCGACCTTGGTGCGAGGGCCACTAGCGGACACCTAAGTCAAGAGTTATGGTCGTAAGTGTTGCGCAAGAAATAGGAGTGTAACTAGTGCGATGCTCGTGCCACCTAAATGTTTATTTAAAAAATTACTCCGTCTCCCGCTAAAGGGAACCATGTGTGGACGCGAAGCAGAGGGGAGACGGTTAGCTTGAGCGGGAGATGGTTTCGCGGCAGCGGCCCGAGCGCTCATCGCGGCGCTTCACAGGAGAGAGAATCAGGCGCGCGCGCTCCGTCATTTTCATACCGCGGAGCTACCGTGGCACCCCCAGCGGAGTATGCAGCTGTCGCACCACCTGTCGAGCGCGGCGCTCCGGATTCCTAGACGAGAGAAAGGGGGGAGCGTAGGAGAGGAGTGATAGGGGGAGGGGACGCGCATGCGCTGTGGGGGTGTGGGACGGAGGCGCCGCTCCGTACAGGATTCCTAGAGGAGAGAAAGGGGGGGGGCGTAGGAGAGGAGAGAGAGGGGGAGGGGATTTGCATGCGCTGTGGGGGTGTGGGACGCGGGACAACAGACAGAGCCGCGGGCAAGAAATGCTTCGCATTAAAAATAAAGAAAACGATACGAACGCTGAGTCACAATAACGGCACAATTCCACTAGGTAGGTAGGTAAAAATTTTATTTTTGTCCAGCAAATTAATAGGGTGGGCTTCACCCTGCCTAGGCGTCTGCCACACATAGCATACAATGAAATGAAGCCAACAAAGCAACAGTCATACTAGCGGAGGCAATTGATCTGCACGCGGTACGTAATTCCCACCATAGAAGTCCTCGTTGGTTTTCCTTGGTATTTGTGCAATTTTCTAATATAGACATTTTTAGCAGAATGGGGAATTTTAACATTCACAAAGCCATAATACGGAACTTTGTAGGCACCGCATATCTTCATTTAATATTTGAAATACAATTAGAAAAATGATAGAAAGCTGAATTCTGCGCTATCGATATAGTACAGAGAGGACAACATATAGGACGACCGTCTTTTCGCGGCCTTCAGGATCGCACTGGCGCAATAGTGAGTGGCTGCACTCTCGGAGGCCACGGTCTTAAGCAGTTTACATTGCGCAAAAGAGATGGCGCTACCAGCTACAAAGCTTCTGCAAAGCTTTACAAAGCGGTGGACGACGAGACAGAGAACGGCGTGCGTTGTTGTTTGGCGAAGCCATTGTAGCGCCTATAAAAACAAACAAAAACAACACGCGATTAGACATCACAGGCGCTAAAGTTGTTCTTGTGGCCTCAACACATGGTGTACGTCCTTCTAATGCAAACATTTATTTTTACAGCGAAGCTGTTAATGTTAAGCTGGTTTCATACATTTTTAACTACGTTCACACCGCCGTCTCTTTTCGTCGTTCCAAGCTCGTGCGTGCCTAGTTTCCTTCTTCTCTCCTGAGGCGGCGGCACCGTCGTGTGTTGTCGGCAAGACAAGCTGCCAGTCTCTGTTTTGAATTTCACTTCTCTCGTCGTAATGGGGAGGCCGCGTATAGTGCGCACTCCCGAGGAGCAGCGCGCCTTCGAATAGCGACGGCGAGAACAGATATGAGAATGGAATAGGCGGCGGCGGGCATGCGGCAAACACCGATAAAGATGTGTGCCGCCTATAAAGACAAATAATGACTACCCATCAAGACTAAATGTGTGTGTGTACGCGTGTGTACCACCGATGAAGTATAAATGTGTGCGTGTGTGTGTGCGTGTGTGTGTGTGCGTGTGCGTGTGCGTGCGTGCTTTTCGTCGCGATGACCGCCGCCGGCGCTCAAGACAATAAAATGTGTTCCTACCTTTGATCAAAATTCTGTGTCACCTCTGCGTCGTGTGCTAAAAGGACTTCGATGGTCATCCAGCTTCACAGAGTGAAACGGCTTATGATTTTTTTTTACTGGCGACCGCCAGTTAGGTTCGATATATTTATGTAACTATACCGCGTAGAAGCGATTGTCCATTCTAGAGCCTTTTGCACTTATTTGTGTCTGAAACTGATCGCAGGGTCCACCGGGCTTTCCGGGGCCTCCGGGTGAAGCTGGACTGCCGGGGATAAAGGTGAGACGATAAAATGAGTTAGTTGAGCACGTCGTGATCAGTCTCGTTTTACCACGATATCCTTCTAAGAACAGGCATACATGCTCATATTTAGTTTTGTTTTCTTGTTTAAAGGGTGAAAGAGGCATTGACGGAGTGGACGGCCTGCCAGGCGAGCCTGGGCCAATGGTAATAATTTTTTTCACCAATTTTTAGTTTGTCCTGCGAATTAAAGTAACGCCTAATGTGCAAACAACTAAAGGTGAGCACGTCGTGAAAGGTTGATGCCGTAATAGCTTTTTATTTTCTAGCTTTTTTTTGACAATATCACTTCGGGACCGCATATATTTCTGGAATTGTGGGCTAGTGGTTGTTGGGAAACATAGTTCTTTCTTGCTTCTTAGAAGTTAGACTTAAATGCCATTTCAGCTGGCGATCCAGCTAAAGGAGACGCCCCGGACGGTGCAATTATCGATAGTTTTTCTCAAAGCTAGGCCCGCCTAGGACTATAGCGACACTTTTTCTACTCTTATGAAAGCTGTCTGTATTTGATAACATAGCCGTACTTAACAGAAAAAGAGAAGGAACTATTTTTTCAGTGTTACTTTACTGTATTATGGAACAGAATGTCCCCAAACAACTAGTGAGTAAAACGCTTTAGATACAAGGAAAACGTCATTAAAAATAAAAGTCCATGTCAGTGTGCAAGTTATGTATAGGCAGCGCTGCGGAATAGGTGCTTCGTTACGCCACTATTTGGTATTCTTCGGTGCGCTTTAGCTCATCTAAGAGCATCGTTACGCCTCAACGCTTTGGTAGCGCTGTTATCTACTGAAGGGTGTGCGAGCGTTTTGCCGGGTTCAGTTATTTCATTACGTTGCCGAATTGTCGCGGGAGTAGTGCATAATTGAAAGGTTCTCGCATTTTTTAGGGTCCGAAAGGCGAAATGGGCAAGATGGGAACACCTGGAGCACCTGGAAAGCCGGTAAGGCTGCATTTGTAGAGAAATATGTCCTGAGCCGGGGACCATGCACCCATTTCATTTACTTGCACTCTGCTCCGCCTTGCATGCTCGATAAACGCGGCTTTCCTCAGTCTGTTTTTTTTTAATGCAAAGAACTAAGTCGCGTATGCTAAGTGAATTGCCGATATCTTTGGTGCATGCAACATGTTCTTCTTCGGGCGGAAAATAGACAGCTCATCTCACGGGGTATTAATGCTATCAAACGACCTGCTGCGTCACTTAACATTTACTGTCGCTTCCAACTGCGACCCAGGGCCCGATGGGTCCAGCCGGCCTCCAAGGGGACGTCGGTCTTCCGGGAGACAAAGGTGACAAGGGCCAGATGGGGCCACTGGGACTACAGGGCCCGACAGGACCACCGGTTAGAGTTTCCTATTTCTTGGTTGTTCACACTTTATTATTCGGGAATCGATTATTACGTGAGAAATTAACGTGTCACGGTTATTATCGCAGGGTCCACCCGGACCAGCGGGAGCACCAGGTCTGCGAGGGTCACCGGGCCCTGCGGTGAGTGTGACGAAGTTGTGCGCCATTATTTGCTGGTTCAGAAGCTGTTTTGATTCCAAAAGAGTGCGGTTTGAATGCGGCGATTTGGGGGTTGCCAGGTGTGCACGAGAGCCTTAAGCAATTGTCAATAATGTGGAACAGTAAGTAGGCTGGGTTTTAGCGCTCAAGAGAGAGGCATTTAGGCTTTCGAGCGATTGCGTGCGCTAATGACAAGAAAAGTTTATATGAGTCATGAGTCGCTCTCATTGACTATTAACGTTTATAGGTGCATCTGTACCCCTTGAATTTTCGTATAGTTAACGAGGGAGTGGTCGCGTGTTCTCATAGTGTGCGCATTTTCTTTTATAGGGTGACGTTGGAGCGCCTGGCTTAGTGGGGCCACCTGGCCAACCTGGAAGTGTGGTGCGTATACAAAGCAGTGAATTAGTGTCTCTACATGCTATTCTGTACCTAATTCATAACAGACCGTTCTCTGAAGAAAATATATTTTGCTTGGAAAGGCGCTAGCGCCCTCTTGTGTTTCTTGAACACAACAGGGGTCTGCGGCCACGTTTGATTGTTTTAGGGAACCTTTTTTACGCTTGAGAGCGCCATTGACAGTCCATATTTACTCGTTATTATCTATTTTTCCTTTTCTTCCTGCTCCCCTAGTGTGAACTAAAAAGCTGGACGCGGTGCTGTTTAATCTCCATGACATTGAATACCTGTCCGTTTTATTTATTTATTTATTTATTTATTTATTTATTTATTTATTTATTTATTTATTTATTTATTTTGACTTGGACATGTTGGCTACAGGCAATATGTCGCCGGCTTCTCCATAACTGTAAATTCTATTCAATTGAGTTTTATTGACAAATATATTGTAAAAAAACATTAAATGCCTAGTAAATTGGTAAATGAATAGATGATGATGATTAGCGAAGTGAAATATTTAAACAATTTCGCAATTCACAGCCAAACGCGAGGCTATGACTTGGAAGCAAAAAAAAAAAAAAACAGGGATGCGGGAGGTGGAAAAAAATACTATATATCACATTCCTCATAGTCTGACGTATATACTGTAGAAAAAAATCTTCGAGTGTTCACAGGCTTTCCACAGACACTTCACAGATATTTACTTAAAAAAACGTAATTTAAACACAATTTTGTAACACCACACGGAAAACATCTTACATAACCAGCGGTGCAGTGTACCAAGCAAATCCTCTCGGATTTGCTTGGAACCACCGTTCGAGCACCAAAAATAACGCAAGGTTTCACCTATTAAATGCAGAAATAAAGACGTTTAAAAAAATAAAAGCGCTAAAATACATAAATAACCCGGGGCCTTCATTAATGTGATTGGGAAAGATCATTTTGTGCTACACAGCGCCACTAATAGATATTTTCTGCCCTATAACCACACTGACTTGTGCTGACCTCTAATTATCCGATTGGAATGTTTCTTTCAGGGCGCACCGGGCGACAAGGGCATGAAAGGTGACAGAGGAAAGCGGGGCCCCAAGGTACGATTCACGCAACCAGAGTTCTGCCATGTTAGACAAAAAAAAAGAACTCTGATTTCTAGTTTTTCTTTTTTTCCTCGGTCCGTTCACTTTTGGTTTTACTCACATAGGAAAGGGGCAAACGAGTCCGGAACGTGAGTGCGCGCCGACTTTATCAGTCAACAATTTTTCCATTCGATCGAAAACACTGCAATCTAGTAGCGAGACGAATTCAAATATGACGATAATTGCGCGCGCGGCAGCAGAAAGTACCGTATTTACTCGTGTAAGGCCCTCACCCCCCCCCCCCCCCCCCCCCTTTACAGAGGGAAAATTTAGAAAAAAAAGCAACATTATATGGTGTCACACACACACGCACGTGCTGGTTAATTTCGGCTAGCCCCGATTACCCTATAGTTGTCCTGCCGACGATGGCATTGTCCATCGCCGTATCATCCACTAGGCACCAAACCTATACCAAATCCACAAAACGGCTACTTTGGTCACCGAATCTGACGAAGCGGCGTGGCGGCGCTGATATTAGACATAGCCGGTAGGTGCAGCGGGTGGCGAGCCGTTACGGGAAGTTCGCGCTTAAAACTTATGCACCAGTGTCTATACATCGGCGATCGGGCGTGAGATCACGTGCACCGGCTAGACTGTTATATGTGGGAAGCGAGTCCCGGGGTGATCAGCAGGTAACTGTCGCGAACGTCTGTCAAGCTCATGTGTGCGCTTATACTGGACGGAACGGCGTAAACTCGCGTGTGGACATAAAGTCAATAAAGCTCCAAATTCGTTTTGCGCAGCACAGCCTATAGACTAAGAGTGTTGCGAAGCCAAGGCCGCGTGCGCGGTATCTGCACTTCACGACAATCCGCTACGCACATCGAGCTGCGCGAGGGTTGAACGCGAAACACACCCGCGCGCTCAACCATCACAGATATTCAAGTAAACTTTACGAATGTATCAATTTTCCGCCGTGCTGGTACTTTAAAAAACTACATGTAGTCGGTTTTACCGTGGCTATTCGTTCTTTCGGACTGACCGCCGCTGAAGACATTTTCGCGGCATTTTCTGCGTCTGAAGAATGGAACGGCGACTGTAATGTGTTCATTACCGCTGCAATGGTTTTATACGGTATGTGGAACCGTGTTTACATGATATTTAGCGAGTTCTATTGTTTTGTTTCAATTTCGAGAAATCCAGCTATTGTTTTATTGCTGCGTCAGTTACGGTATCTAAATTGGTGCGAGAAGAATTGTGTTGGCAAGTGCATATGGTTCACTGTTTCATTGTAATAAAATAAAGCAATATGTCTTGGACTAGATTCGTGAATATATTTAAAATACAAGAAAAGCTCTCGTAACTTAAGTCAGCAGACACACCAACATAAATTAGCTAGCGCCAGCAAGGCCGCAACGTTGGTCCACCACATCATAACATTATTCACAGCACACGCCTCATCTTCAGGTGCTTCCTCTTCTCCCTGTTGCTTTCGCGCGCCATGTTCTTGCCCTTTACAAGAAAGTAAAGCCGTGTAATCGTATAGAACTTCACAACATCGTTTGTGAACTCTTTCTTGTGCCGCTTACAGCCGATCAAATTCGGGGGATTCAGCTGCAGAAAGGATGCAAAGTCGGCGATACACTGTTCCTTCGTAACTCATTTAAACTGAAGCACAGCTTGAAGGCATATAGCACAAATGGTTTCCAGCAGAACGTATGGACACGGACAGAAAGGGACGACGACACACGCTACCAGCGTGTGTCGTCGTCGCTTTCTGTTTGTGTCCATACGTTCTGCTGGAAACCATTTGTGCTATGTGCAACCAACGAGCTCAGGCCAACACTATTCTTGAAGGCATCTTCGAGCGATGCTACCAGTTTCTTTAGTGCTTCGATCAGAAGGGAGCAACAGCCCTGACCTACTCATTCTGTTGAATTCAGCAATGTCCCTGAGCAATCGGAGCACTTGGTTCTTTGCAGGAATAGAATATCAGCCTAGAATCACTTTTCCCTGTAGCAGCGCAGCGGTGCTCGATGTCGCAGGCGCTGAGCACCTCATGTGCGGCTTACAAATTTCCAACGTCGAGGAGCTCATGGGCGTACGCTTTTCGGTGTACCGCTTGCTCATTAACGTCGCCGATACAATCTAGCCGCAGTACCGATACTGAGCAAGCTACTGAGCAGCTCGGGGCGTACATTTCCGCTGTCAGACAGCGGAATAATTCAGCTGTCTTTCTCACAAATTTAGAGCCCGACTTGCAGTTTGGAGCGAAGCAGTAGGTCTCCTTGGTGGTCTTCTTTGGTGGAGCAACGCCGCCGCTAATCTCGCCGGTCATTTTTCCTACCTGGAACATTCCACATCGCTTAGGAACTTACAAACAGTACGAGAGATGCGGAGCTCTTCACCTTTGAAACTGACACGAACAGACGACATACAACTATTCCAATACGGGCTTTATTTTTTTTTGCTCGCCGCCAGTCCGCCAGCCCCCTGTATCAGACGACGCGCGCTGCGGAACCGTTCTACTGACCGCAGCGCCAATTTTGCGTCATGACGCGGAGAAGCGGTGAACTACGCTCCAGAGGCGCTGGTCGGCACACCCACCCATCTAGCCACCGTAGTGCTGGTACTTCAAAAAACAACGAAATCGTTTTACCGTGACAATTCCTTCTTTCGGACTGACCGCCGCTGAAGACATTTTCGCGGCATTTTCTGTGTCTGAAGAATGGAACGGCGACTGTAAATGCGTTCATGGCCGGCTGAGATGTTGCGTTATTTTGCATAGCAGTCTGAGTACAGTTAGAGGCTTCTGTGAGCAGTTATAAGCCTGTCTCGTGTTAAGCCCACACCAAGTAAAATTCAGTAAAAAGTAAGTGCGGGCTTTTTACACGAGTAAACATAGTACTTCCAATCGAGAGGTTCAGAGCTGGGGATTAGTCGTAAGCTATCTCGGAAAATGTAACCACCACTTCTTCATGTAGACAGCGACAATTATGTGTAACCAGTGTTAATTAAATGTGTGCGCCTAGAGCTATATGCCGCCTACTAACACAATCTAACTGCTGTCCTCAGGAATTAGTGACTTAATTTGTCAGGAGAATGGCGTCTGGGGCTACAGATCTGTGCCCGCTGTTACTGTGAGGCACAACTCTTGCGATCTATATTGCTCAAATGCAGGGTCACAGTGGCCTGCTAGGAAGGACAGGCGCCAAGGGCGACACCGGTGAAAAGGGAGAGAAAGGTCAACGCGGGGACACCGGACCTCCAGGACCTCAAGGACCCCAGGTGAGTACCAAACACTCCGTACTTTTGTTACTTGATTCACTTTTACTTTGTGTATTCTTTGCTGTTATAACAAGTGAATGCACCTTTGTTTTTCCCTTCTAGTGTGTATATGAGCGTTATCACCGTAAGGAGAACCGGTCGGTTTATGACACCCTTGCACACGTTACAGAAAAAAAAGCGATTGCAATTACAATTACAATTACTTCATTCGAAAATGTAATTGATAATAGTTACTAATTACTGTTCCGCGAAAGTAACTGTGGAATTACTCAAACGTGATCATTATTTTTGCGTTACATTCCTTCGAACTTTTATTAACATTGCACAGAGGCAGTAAACAGAACCAGCTGACCTGGCACTTTCGATGCATGCTCGGCAGCCCTTCACACATTGCTCATCTTCACTAATAATTGCTTTTCAAAAATTTCGCCCGTCATCTTGCCTCGTTTGTGTTGTGAAGACATCAGCAGCAACACTGAAAACTAACTCGATGTGTGCGCTGGGGGGTAGGATTGTGTTGTAACGTATTTGGATCTTGCTAACGTATATAATGTATATATACGGTAACTCAGCATCTGGGTCCTCTGTGAAGCGCAGCGTTTCAGTGTTGCTGATACTCGGAGAAGATGCTCCCGGATGGGCCAATGAAAAGTTGAAAAAAAAAATCGTCCGTATTTTATTTACAGGCAGTTCCGTCATATAAGTGGCCGTCGCTAATCGAGACAATCGAACCGTCGCTAATCGACCAGTACCTGTTCGATTCGTTGGCCAAGATCTGGCGGAGCGTTCATATGCGAAAATATATACTTAGCTCCTGGGTTTGCTGGTCTGAAAGTCCGCGGGGCTGCTACGTGGCACGATCTCGGCAGTTCTACTGTAGTTCCCGCCGAATTCAGGTTCTCAAAACTTTGTCGCCACTTAGAGCTTGCCTCGTCAATAAAGTAACTGGTTACATGTAATTCGTTACTGAAAAAAATGTAATTGAAATACAGTGACCATTACCGAGTAAAAAAGTAACTCTTAAGTTATGCAATTGCCAAGAATGTAATGGAGTACAAGTAATTGATTACATATAATTCGTTACGTACAAGCCTAGTTTACGATGATAAGTGGTCGCTTCAATAACCTCACCAATAATTTTTGCTAACCCCCTGTTCAGGATTTAGAAAAAATGACATTAATTGCTAAATAAGGATGATTATCAGCCTTGCATTCTCGCATGAAATGCCTCACTAGTTTTCGTTATATACGAATGATTGCAGGGACTTTTTACTGACATAAGCGCTAACGCTATTCCTTTTTCGTTTCTTCAGGGACCCATGGGATTGGAAGGAGCTAAAGGCTCGGACGGGCCGCAGGGAGAGCCGGTACGTGCCGAGAAATAAGCACTTTTTTTTGTTGTGGCGATGACAGTGCTTACACCAATAAATCAGGTCACCTATAAACAACAAATTCGCAGTATTTAGGTACTGAAGATTTCCTAGTTACTATGTGCTGTGGAATCAGAAATTTATTACTAGATATATCTAAGCTTGGAAGCGCGTCGTGACAGAACAAACAGTTAAATAAAGAAAAAAAAAGAACACGTTCGAGGGGCTGGTGCAATGTTGGGTCCTTGCATTTTGGTCGATACATGGCTCCGCTCAGAGACCTATAGATGTTGATCTAGATTTCTTATCTAGATACCCAGCGCCTGCGTTGTGTGCTTCTTTTCTGTGTCCCGTTTTTGAGCTGTTTGCTGAACTAGATGGGTAATCTCTTGATAATTCCTGAAATGCCATTTGCAGGGACCCGAAGGAATTCCGGGGCCTAAAGGTGTTCAGGTGAATAAGAAAATAATGTGCTCATGCGTGCATCGGAGCTTTTTTTGCACTACACTCCAACATAATAATACTTTCTTTTAATTTGACAGGGACCAGCAGGAATGAAGGGTGAAACAGGACCACCAGTACGCAAGAACACATTTTTCTTTGAGACGTATTACGTACTAGCCTTGAGCGTTAGTTTCTAATTTGAGTTTCTGCTCTCTTTCAGGGACCTATTGGACCTCCTGTAAGTAGCTTGTTGCGGAAATGTACGCGGCCGCATGCTATATCAGCACGCGCCATTAGTTCTTGCTTGTGACGAGAAATCGTGTGTATACTTACTCGGCTTTCTTTTAATATAGCTGGGGTGATTGGTATCTGATGTCCTTCTTTATAACTCTTCTGAAACTTTTGAATAAGAAAATATAAATGCTGTAAAGAAGGTAAGTAATCCATGTTTGCACTATAACCTAACAAAATTACGTGTTGACAGTTCCTAGGAGTTGAGCTCCTACAACTTTCAATAAACATTCTGCAGGAAAGCTATATAGAACTTCAGTCAGAAATTCAGCCGCGATCATATTGTTGCAACCTGCAATGAGCTCATGCGTGGAGGGTGCGGTTCTAGAAAGCGCTTGCGGAATTGCGTATGCTGTTTACTGCGATAGCTCAGTCTAGAAATAAAATCAGAAAACGCGTTCAACCGGGCGCAACGACATCTTGGGCGATTTGAACTACCTCTCAATTGATTTATATATTTCGGTCACGTTAGCAGCGTGATATAAAATTTGTATCATTTCGGTATCTGCGACTGGTTAGGCTTTAACTATTCTTTTTGGGTCACTTAAGCCTAGATGAGTATTGATCAGAAGCCCTTTGTGGGAACAGCAGCAGACCATTGGTGATTGCGATCCACTTCTCTAACAATTACTACAGACGGCAAACGCTGCAGGCACCAGTTGCAAGTATATGTTTAGAGCTTGGAAAATGTACATTGAATCAGTTGTGATAAATGTGGAAGAACACTAGACCAAGGTGTTAGGCTGAAATAGTAATCAAACTTGATCAGGGCGGCTACCTTGAATGGGCTGACTATAGAGCCCTATACCCTCTCAAATGGCAGTGGATCACCGAACTAAAATGCAATGCCGAGGCGACTGCTGCAATTAGAGAAAGAAACCAAGTCATGTGCAAGCACTACTTATACAGCCTAGTATTATAAATATTTTGCCGCAGTGTACTAATGTCTCTTGGTGGTTTTCACTCAAGTTAAAATCGTTTTGACTATATGTTTAAGTGGTGCGCTACCACATTGCAGACCTGCGTTTTAAATTAGGAAAAAGTAAGTTAACTATTAAAATCAATTATAACTAATGCATGTGTTAAAAATGAAATTACAAAATTTGTGATCAGTTTGCCTAACACACGCTGTTATTTAAAGAAAACCGTGCATTACTGATTTCTTTGATACTGTTGTTATTATGCCCACAAAACCATGGAAAAAAATGGAGTTTTTTATGACTGAGTGGCCACGACTGCAGCCGTGGCAGCACAAGCAGTCGTGTTTGTGTAGGAAAGGTCACTCAGCATGGATGGTTGGCGTATTGCTTAGGCTGTTAAGGTCATGTTGTCGTCACTTCGGCGGTGTCGTCCTTAAACGTCACGAGTGATGACTGCTGTCAACGAATGACTTCAGTAAGCATTCAAAATGCCCGTTGATTTTCACATGTTGTTGGGCTTGCACTCCATGTCCATACCGCAAGACATGCCAAAAATGCTCTCGATTTGCATTCCGTGTTCATTACATAGGGCCCGCCTGGCGAAGGACCCCAGATACCTCCAGAGATGCTGTTCCAGAGGGACCGCCACAATAGGTTCAAGCGCAGCCTCGAAAAACTTGACAACAGCAGCGTCAAAGACAATTATATTGTCACCTCTGGTGACGATGACGACACTGGCAACGATGAGCACAACTCGACGTTGACAGCGGAACCGCTTAGTGAAGCGTCATTCGAGAGGATCAACCGGACGCTGACGCACATCTTCGCCAATGTGTATATCATGCGGCGCGAGATTGAACAAATCCGGAGGCCCGTGGGCTCGCAGCCCAACCCGTCCCGGTCGTGCCGTGACCTGAAGCTTGCGTACCCGGACACCCCCGACGGCTGGTACTGGGTGGACCCCAACCTTGGCGTGCCAGACGACGCAGTGCGCGCCTACTGCGGCATGCGGGCTGGCGGTGAGACCTGCGTGTTCGCCGACGGAGGCGAGGACTCGGTGCGCATTGCCAGGTGCGGAGGACCAGTGTACTTTGAGCGATAGTCCCGACTAAAGTCAACCAGGTCAAGCAAAATACCACATTGAACAGCCTCTGAGGGGGATTTAAAGGCTCTTACGAGATTTAGTTAGCATTACCGCTGTCTTGGCGGAAAGTGCATTTTCGAAATCTTGGTCAGTTGATTTAAAGGAGTACTGACACAAAAATTTTCGAACTTGTTTTTTCTGCTGTAATAAGTAGCTAATGACCCAGTAATCACGGCGCGAAACCTCATTTGCTTCAGAGCGCTACAGGTAATTATTTGGAGTCTTCTTTGCAGCGACCAGTCCACGTTTCGGTTTCAGAGAGCAACGAGATGGGAGAAGAGGGATTGTAAACTCAGTGAGCACGTGATCGCACAAAACTGTGACGTGTTCAAGCCAGCGCGCTCACAGGCGAGCGAGCTTCGTGTTGCTAGTTCGTCTGCTACGCCTGCATGAGCTTTGTGATGTCGTCGCCGTCCTCGTTTTCGTCGTCCAGCGGCGACTATTTCCTCCAGGCGGGAGTCGCCACCGTATTAGACGTGGTCAACCACTTTTGATTCGATCCATCACAGGCGAGCTGGCGATCGCTGGGAAGCCGTATAGGCCTAGCTCGCTGGCCGTCTGATCCGGGGCCGACGGCCCTTACGATCCGTCCGCAGCTCGTAATAAAGCACTTAATTCATCAACACGATCAACGTCTGCAAATTTATGACGCTCATAACTGACAGTACAATAAGTTTTGCCGACGGCGTTGGTAGCGATGAGAAAACACGTTAGCAAGGCTAGCCGCTTCGTAGAGACGATTGCTGCGGCGGCTGCGCTGACCGCTTGTGAGCCAAAGTCATGCCAAGGATTAACCATATCGCACAACGTTGCATAACATGCACACTCTCGGGGTCACTTTCATAACATGCACACTCTCAGGCCAGCGTCTCGACCAGGGAGGAAAAAAAAAAAGCACCGGAACGATCGGAGCGGCGAGGAACTTGCTCGCCGGCCCCGTCCCGAAACTCGTGACGTACCTACGGTAACGTAGAGTTTTCTTGGTTATTTACAATCCCTCCTGAATCTCACTGTCGCGAGGTGCTGCGCTTTGCGGGTGGCTGCGCGCAGGTACTCTTAAAATTGATTTTAAGTATGTTCTAAGCTATATTCGCCCCTGATATTTTGTAGACGATGTGAGTGTGTCCACCTAAATCGATTTCACGAGTTATCTCGACGTCAAATTTTTGTGTCAGTACTCCTTTAGTTTACATTTTACTGCTGTGTATTTCTATTAACGGACACTTCTGATATGACGTGGCCCCGTTCTTGTAGAGTGGTCAAGTGCTGTAAATTTCAGCAACTCCATTCATTGTGGTATTTCAACAGTTGCCAGCTTATGTTCCTACTTAAAAAATCTAGAACGCCCCTTTATTTCCACGTCGCCACTATCTACAAGAACTGATCTCTTATAATTTTACTAGACTGTCTGCACTGTGCCACTGACCCCGCATTAAGAAATACGTTTTTAACGTCGCAATGACAGATGGTGCAGGTAACGTAATGGTCGCTGTGCCCATAGGGCTGCAAGTACGCACTATGGGTGCCGATAAAGACAACGTACTCGTGCTTCACGAACGGCCCGAGGGTCCCCACACTTAGACAAGCAACCATTCATTATACAATGCCCACCAATGCCAAGAAAAGCAGAAAGTCACTCCTTTCTCTTGCTCTACTATCGAAAAATTATACGTGAAGGTCTAATTACTAAGCCGAATTGAATAGGAAGTAAATGAAACTTGGAGAGGCAACGGGCCGTCATTGAGATCTGTACGTACAGCCTCCGTAGGGTGTGTTCGCTACTCTAGCATACTAGCATGCAGCGGTAGCATTATAGCTCACTTGTCTCTCTGGATGGACAACGTCATTAAAAAAAAGCAAAGGTAGAACCTAGTAGAATTTGTGTTACGCCTATAATTAGTGATGATTCCAGTGTGATTCCCACATTATTTCAAGAGACAAGCTTTATGACGACATGTCTACCAAGCTTTCCTGAGCATATTGTTGGTGTAAATTTCTGTTTGTAGCATCAGGGCCTGTATTCGCATGACTTCTTAATTTACGTTAGAGCGTTTCCTCATTGGCCTGCGTTCGGGGGTCCACTAATGATAACGATCAATGTGATATCGTGACAATCGCCACAGCGATGACCAATCGCCAGTCACACTTACGTAAGAGAAGTATTGGAAACACAGGCCTATATAGTTTTTTTTTTTTATTTCACATGCTCCAAACTCACGTTTTCAATCTCTTTGCGTTTAGCAGCGTATGCCTTTGCAGGCAGGTATAAAACTTAGAACACCTAAATTGTATATGCACACACCTTGTAATTTCAAGGGCTGTCTTGAAGAAGGCCCTAAACACGCGACACGACAAGTAACTTCAACTGCAGGACGTGCTTGAATCGTGGCAGTCTCCGGGCTCTGAATTGCACTCCCCTGTGGCGCTTATTTATAGCATTCCTGCAGGATAGCAGGTCTCAATGAGACTTCATAAATAACTTGTGTGCAAGTGAATTTCGCGCGCGTGTATGTGTTAGTGTGTGCATCTTTTCTCTCTCACTCCCTTTCATCCCTCACGATCTCTCCTGGAGTAGAATACAAATGTCGCCAGGCTAACCTCTCCAGATAACATTAAGCTTTCTCTTTCTTTAAAGCCTCAATTAATGGATGTAAACTGGCCGTTTAAACAGGAGGACGACCTCATGCGGAATTCCAGAAGCTCGTTCACAACTTTCGTTACTAAAGTACTGCACCAAGGCGAGAACGCGCTGTCTGGTGCCGCCGTCCGTTGAGTGCTTCAAACACGCACCAGCATCGAGCTTGCCATCTTGATTGGCGCAATTTCACTGAGAGCTTGCTTTCAGGATATTGCATCGGGAGAGGAATGGCAAATTGTAAAATTCCTATGGGCTACTCATTAACCTCGGGTGTGCAGGTGGGAGAAGCCTTCGTCTCACGCCGCTGACAACGGCTCATTGTCATGGTTCAGCCAGCTCAAGGGTGGCTTCAGGGTGGGCTATCGCACCGTCGGCGACGTACAGCTGCGCTTCCTCGGTCTTCTGAGCACCGGAGCCTACCAGAACTTCACCTTTGTTTGTAACAACGTGAACGCCTGGTACAGCCAACGGACCAAGGACCACGCTCACGCACTTCGCTTCCGGGGCCGCAACGCTGCTCTTATCAGCTTCGAGAAAAACAGTCCCACTGTTCCTGTAGATGACTGCCAGGTACGTATGAACGAACACTTTAGTTTTGGGAACATTGCAAATTAGGGGTATCTGCATGCTGAAAACGGTATTTGCTGTGCTTTAGTTGAAGCTATCCCATACATCTTACTGGTGCACGCGTGTTCTAGAACGTTTACTGGTGTTCTGAGTTTGCAGTTTCGTTCTATAAAAAATGAAATCAACGCAAGTCAGCAGGCTAGTTGGCTAGATGTTAAAGTACATAAAGTACAGCAGATTAAGTACAACCATGCAAGGCAACGAAACAGGGGCCGAATTCACAAAGTTTTTCTTTCGTAAGTACTCTCTGCCATTGGCCAACCACCTTCGATATTAATATGTCCAGCATCAGGATTGGCTGAAATTTTCTCTTACGAACAATTTTAGCGTGAGAAGGTTTTGTGAATTCGGGCCCAGAAGCCACAAGCCGCTTGTGGTGTCGTTTACTATGTCTTGCATACTCGTTTTTTACGCTATGGTCAGAAGTCGCGATGAAGGGAATAACCAATATCGTTAAAAAGACAGCTGTTCCTGTGTTATTTTACCTAAACTTTCTTGAACGGATTTCAAGCCCCCCTGTATATGTATGTAGGGTCTATCGCTTTCGGGTAAAAGAAAATAATTTCAGATTCTACTACCTCGAACAAGTTTTATGAAAATCAGTCTAACTCGATTTCTCCTCTAAGAAATGTCGCATTTTCGCAAAGGGTAAGATTAAATGTTGGTGTTACAAAACGAATTGCGAAACGCATCGCATTTTCTCCACGTCGCGTACACGCAGATGGCGGTATTGTGCTAAGCCCCGAACGCAGCGCTGACGTTGTTATGCATTGCTATTGGCGAGCGGTTGCTGCGATGTTGTGAGGACGTTTTCTCAACTAAGGTACATTCAAAAGTCCGACATGTCCAGGGTGAACACAGAAATGCTCAAAGTGCCAATTATAATGTACGTGAACAAGGGTCTTGCAAGATAAAAAAAATCATCACATTTCTCGCGATGCATGCCCGTGTGCACCACCATTTGGACATAATTTTTTCCCTTTGTTGCAAGAAGTTCAGACAACAAAAGAAACGGGATCGTCAAGTCCGCCTCTATTTATTGTATTTTTCTGTGCGGGGGGGGGGGGGGGGTTACGTGCCAAAACCATGGTCTTATTATGAGGTACGTCGTCGTAGTGGTGGACTACGGATTAATTCTTACCATCTGGGGTTCGTTAACATGCACCCGATGCACAGTGCACGAGCATTTTTGCATTCCTCCCCCATCGAAATGCCGGGGTCGAATCCACAATCTCGAGCTCAGCAGCGTAATGCCATAGCCCCTGAGCTAGCGCGGCGGGTAAAAAATTGTCTTTCAGGACAGAGTTAAACTTTTTTTAAATGAAATAAATAGAAAAATAAAGAGACAAATAAATAAATAAATGCGTGGAATACAGTTAAATTTCCTTTTATGGAGTTTTGCGTTATTGCTATGTCGACTTCTCAGTAGAGTTGGCTCCTTCAAGTTGGGGTCATTTTGCGCGACCTTTCAGACAGGCAGCAGTTGTTCAAAGCGAGGCCAATAGAGCCACCTTGTTTGTTCAGAGCTTACGTGGAGAGATTGAGCAGCTTATGAGTGTTCGTGCCCGAATGAATTTCTCTTTCTTTCTGAAAATGAAAAAAAAAGAAATCCGAGAGCCTGGCTGACTTCCTAGTCAGCAGTCATCGACGCAAACGTCTATACCCGAAAAACGTGATCACCACTTCTATTTCTAATATTTATTCGTATGCTGTCTACGCACCTGCGACTCCATATTTGTAGCAGGTGTCCGTGCGGACGGTGACACAGAGGGAAGGCTCATGTCGTTGCTCCTGGGCCTCTGTTTTTCGACAGCAGGAACTTGTAATTGGGGGTCATGGTGTTGTGTTGCAGACAGCAGTGGTAATTTAGGCTGTTTGAAATTGAAGCTTTCATTTCGCGTTTATACTCCGCAATTTCAGTACCGGGATGGCAAGACGGTGTTCGTGTTCAAGACCAAGGAGCCAGCCATACTGCCAATTGTAGACTTCCAGCCATCCGACTTCGGCGGCGAACACCAGTCCTTTGGATTCGAAATCGGGCCAGTTTGTTTTCAATAAAATGAAAAAAAATGTTTTTTTGCTTAGGTGTCCCAGAAATAGCATATAGAACAACGTTCGCGACATATTGCCGTGAGAAAAATACCACGACACCTATAATGTACTGCGGCTTTTTAGTTGATATTTTATACTTTGGGACAATTGGAAGCGGGGGAAAATGTCCATTGGGAAAAGTTTGGAATTCTCATTTTGGAAAAACCTGTACGCGTGCTGTACGAGCTGCCTGTATTCATAATAAAGTAGTGTCGAGAGACGGAGCACACACGATATTTCCAGAAAGCTTAATCTGTTGCAACTTCTCGGATGATCGCCCAACTAAGACAGTAGAATGCGCGCATAGAAAGCGCGAAGTGAGAAATAAATGTGATGCAAGCAAAGCGATATGCTAAAAGGCTATCTTTATACGCGCAGAACATATGCATATAAGAGTGATAGAGATAGCATGGGAGAGGTAAACGAAGGAAGGACAACATAACTGCAGCGCATCTCATAAGATTAAGAAAAACGTGCAGTGATCTGTCCTGCATAAACACTTTTTTGTTTTATTTCGCTAATATATCACACATGAGTGACTGAAGACAACAAATAGAAGCCTGAGCAGAGGACAATGGCTGTATTTTGTTATTGAGTTTAATTCTTAACCTAAGCGAAATGAAGACCTACACGAGCAACAACGATCGGAGACTACCATACCCATGTCACCGTTGTATTACATGCAATGCGGTTTCTGGGCTTGTCGATAACACTTAATGCCTATGCGACTCTTCTATTAGCTGTGATGTTATCTGCTATATATGTGGCACGACTAGGAGGCTTAGTGCAATAAAATTTTAGTGAGGATCGAGAGTTTCGTTTCATTACTGGCAGTCTAGTTCACGGAGAAATTGCAGAAAGTAAGCAAGAATTAAGAAAACGTGAGTTACCATCATGACATGCTACACACGCTTTTTTGTGTTGGCACTGCTGTGGGCGCGAGCCTGAAACTTCCGGCTTGACGCCGTTGGTATTTACTACATAGCGCAGGCGGTTGCACGGCATAAAGAATACGATGACTTTTCGGAGACGAAAACCTCTACGGAACGCTTATATTTCGCAGAGGGCAGTGCAACGGCACGGCTTCAGCAGCTGCAGCTCCCGGACCAAACCTTGCGCCTTTAGCACGTGCGTGACGACACCAGGCGCAATCCCACCATGGGCGGGTTGCAATTTGGGGCCGAAGTCAACAGCACGCACAGCGCTTCCTGGTATTCGTTCATGACAGGGCCCGCAAACGGGCAGGGGGCTTGCGTTCCTTTTGTATGTTTTCGAGAATAGGTGGGAACACACGAGGAGGCCAGCCGCTGGCGTCAGAGAAGAGGCGGTGAGTTTTACCAGTGTACGCGTAGAGCGCCATTGGAAGGCTGGGCAGTGAGCTGGGTGGGGAAAGAACGGTTAGGGGGCTCAGACTTAGGGATGACAGACACCGCGGACAATCAGTTAGCGGGCTCGCCCTCCCCCACCTTCGACCCCACTCCCCTTCTCCGCTCCGCCCAGCACTTCGTGTCGAATCTGCACAAACGATCCGAGGTGGGGAAGCTGAATGGGCTCCTGGAACACAACAGTATATACCCAATGGATTGCGCCCAAGGGCTGCAACCAACTTTCGCAACTATTGCGAAGTATGTGCAAGTGCATGGCCTACATTCATGTCACAAGCTGTACATGCTTCTTTTTTTTAATAAATAAGGTTGGGGACCGGCTTCTAACACTAACACATTTCGGTCCAGTGGTTTGGAAATTCCCTGTTCGTAAATGCGGGCAAACGTAACGAGTCGCATCGAATGTGACCTATTGGCACTTAAAGCAAGACAGAAGCTGAGATTTGTGGATGGCTTCTGAAGACTCTGTATAAACGGCGTTCGTTGTGTTGCGCTGAGACGCCGAGCAGTTTAGGTATGTTGACACCAAGGTGATTTTAAAAAGTTCTGGAGTGACAATGCTGCTTCGAAAGTGAAGCCAGGCTGCCGACACCTTATTCAAGGCAGGAAGAGACATCAGTAAGTAAGTGAATGTAAGAAATGCCTTTTTTTCGCCTCCTTTAAGTTTAAGAGGGCTGACTTCGCTGTAAAGATTCACTGGCTTTAGGAGGCAACCTGAATGCCGTGGCACATTTCTTGAGAGTTCTTGATATGAACACTTAGCCAAATATAATATTTTAGCTAGAAACAACGGCCTTTTATTTTACAATATAGCGCTTACATTCGCAAAACAAGAGCACTTAAGGTTTGCGCGGACTGCAGCCTGCGCGGTACTCTTTCAGAGGTGAAGTCAGGGAAATCGCTGGCTTCCCCCCTGCTCGTAAACAGTAGCGAGCGCTGCCGCTCCAGAATTTTTTTTAAAACCTGCTTGGGTGACACTGCATTTTGTCGTCGGTGCTGAGGGGTTGAACGGTAGTTCATTATGGCGGATATCGTCGTCGGGGCTAGTTTACGTTAAGTTATTTATGTAGCTTTTTGACAGAGAACAGTGTATACTTGAACGCACGATACGGTTCAGTGGTAGCGATGCAAAATGACATGATCGAGGAACCTTTACTTCTGAATTTAAATTTCACGGCATCGCAGTCAAACGAGCCATTGTTTTTTTTTGTCGAGTGCAATTGTATTCGATAACTTCGCGATGAAATTAGCACTTTTGAAAATTTAAACTGCCAATAAACTGGTATTGCACTTGAGTTCCCTTTCTTGATATCAACAGATTGTGTAGCGAAATAATTCAGCGTTTTTGCACCCATAATTCGTAGCCTATATTTAGCAAACAAACGGCCGTTCCCTAATGGCGCGTGCGTTACGCATGACAAAGAACTGCAGGAGGAAACGTGTGTGAATATCTGAATGCACGAAATCGGTCACGCGCAAATGCGTACACGCCTGCAAACACATTTAAATAGTCGAGTATCTAGTCACCTCGCCTGCATTACGCCTTGAGCAATGCCACGAAAGCCGGAAACAAGTACTTGCCCTTCTCCACCATCGTGTACATTTACTCTACGTAATTAGGCGCGTTTTCGCACATGGAAACGTGACCAGTGTGCGATAGATTCAGAGCGGGGTACGAATATTTGATGCGGTAGAAATCATAGGTGTTGGTGCATGTCCCACCATGTTCTGGTGTACAGAGATAGCAAGCGCTGCTTGCACATGTTCGTGTTCTTCCTACATGTTCTACTACATAGCAATCACATAGTCCTACACAGGTAAGTGCCATCCGCAACTGGTCTTCGCCACGGCGAATGCTTCATTAATAAGCAAATATATATCAAGTGTGGTTCCTCCTCGAAGAACCAATAAGGTAAGATAAAGGAGATGAGATAAATAAGGTAAGTTACGTAAGATAAGTTTTGTTTTCTGGGCAATGAAGGGGGCTAGCCTGCTGGCTTGTGCTCATGCAGCCAACCGATATTCACCAATCGTAATAACGCCTCACTCACTGAACTTCGGCCTTACGATATTCACCAATCGGCCTTACCGCCTCACTCACTGAACTGGGCAAAATGTGTAAAAACTATAGATTTGTGTTCGCAAGCAAGTTCCAATATTCTGAAGAGATTTTCAACTCACTTATTCACTTGAAATTGCTCACAGATAGGTGTCAGAGCTGAGGTGACAGTGTCGGGTGTCAGTTTTAATTGACAGAAATATGTCAGAGCTTTCCCTTGACGCAACTGAACGCAGAAGTAACGTGTTTCTTGGGATCTAGAGCAATCATTTATTTTTGCCGCATGCCCCTTCACTCATTAAATTTATGCTTGACACCTACATTTCTCGGTGCATGCAGTATAGGGTAGAGCTCTGCACGGGCCGATTTTTGCGGCCCGGGCCCGGCCCGGGCCCGTTTTTACATTGGGCGGCCCGCCCGAGCCCGATCAAAACTTTTATGGCGAGACCCGGGCCCGGCCCGGGCCCGGAAATAATCTACGTTACCCGCCCGGCCCGGCCCACCACCCCTTTACCTTAAGCCCGAGCCCGGCCCGAGCCCGACTCGAAACTGGCCCGAACCCGGCCCGAGACCGAAAAATACATGTTTTTCAGAGTTGAGAAGCCCGAGAATAACTCGCAGAAAGCCCGAGCCCGGCCCGGGCCCGCGTCAAAAAACCTGAGCCCGGCCCGGGCCCGGGTCAAAAAGCACACGCCGTGCCCGAGCCCGTGAAAAAACTGCTCTACCCGGCCCGGCCCGGCCCGTGGGCCGGGCCGGGCCCGGGCTTTCGGGTAAGCCCGAGCCCGTGCAGTGCTCTAGTATAGGGTATAACCTCTCCCTGCTTTTCTGGAAAGTACCAGGAGTTTTGGGCTATATACATAGCTGAATGTTTTGTCAATACTATATATATATATATATATATATATATATATATATATATATATATATATATATGGTATCGATAGTGTAAACAGTGGCAGAACAGCAATACATGTCATATGTTTGCATAATCTACACAACGAAAAATGTATTATTCGCGTTATGTGCATAATGGCAAGCACGCACGAGGCAGCCCCAGTATAGCTGAGAAACACGTTTGACAAGGGGAAGCCAAGGAACCGGTCCGCGCGCCGACGACACTTTCAGGTGTACACGCTTCGCGAACGCACATGTCGTTGCGGTTGCGTTGCATTTGTGATGCACGAAAAAAAATTAATAGCTAGTGGTTTTCCTCGAAGGGCAGTTCTACTGAATTCGTGACAGCGCGCGTGCACACAACAACAAGGACGGAGGAAATGCAGTTCCTATACGCAGCATCCCAAGGTTGACGGTATATCGTACAGCAGGTGTTAACAAAGATACAGAACTACGAAGGTGGTGCCACCTGCCTTGCAAAGAACAACGCGAAGCCAGCACGTAGCCGCCGTTTGCCGATTATTACCCAACCTGCAGAGAGCACGGCCATTCGATAACAGGGCCGGTAATGCTGCTGCGGTGGTTCTTATTGACAGGTGCAAGTCAATAGCCACAGCGAAAATGTGTTTTCGCGAAGGCGGTCAGCCACGGAAGACGGCTATCACAAACACGTTTTGGCATTAAGAAAGATAACATTAGACAGCATTGATTTAGGTCTGGTTTACACCGCTACATGCATGGAGAATGAATGGCACATCATCACTTTAGTGCAAGTGGCAGGAAGTGAAGGTTCTTGTTTAATAATATGACCTTTTCAACGCTACAAATTGTGTAAGTAAGAAAGAAAGAAAAAAAAAGGAAGGAAGGAAGGAAGGAAGGAAGATAAACAACCGTCACTCCACTCTCATCGTCATAGCATTTTTATGCCATTATACAAGGTGTCCTATGTCAGAAAACTATTGCGATGTAAAAATGAAAGGCGTTTTTTTTTGTGTGTGTGAACATCCTGAAACGCGGTGCTCATCAAAGCGCAGCATTTTTGCAAAAAAAAAAAAGAAAAGAAAAGAAGAAGGCTCAGCACGCGAAAAACAAGCCGTACTGTTTATTTATAAGCGTGAGTCGCAACCATATACGGACATAAACGAGCTGAACGGTTGTATACCGACTTAGGGTTGTTTTAATAAAGAAATAAATCGCAATATAGAAGCGAAGCCTTTGTATAGGAAAAAAGAAGAAGAGAAAAATGTGACGTGAGGACGACGATTCAAGACATGCAAAAATTCGCAAGTCCTTTCGGATGGCCATTCAGAGCCGCGGCCAGTCTTCGGAAAAACGGGTTACTTCGTTTCTCATTTGTAGAAACAAGGTACTGGTGGCACTCTTGCCCCGAACCTCTTGTGTCGCTAGAGCGCGGCAACATATGGCACCCAAGTAAAACTGGTCATAAAGATTTGTGAATTTGTTTAATGGACATGCTAAATATGTTTTATCCGCAAAACATTATTCATGGCAGAGGGTGCGAGAAATAACTTTCATAATTACACAGTGCCCCTCACTTTCACAGAAATTGAACTATATTACACGTATGATTACTAAAGTTTAATTTCGCAATACATGAACTTGTTAATATCAAGATGCACGTTGCTTTTACCGAATCGGTGGCGCAGCCGATTTTCAAGAAATTCTTATTAACCAGGAATGATGCGTAAGAGCCCTACTTTCGGCATATCCGTGCTTCGAAACTTAGTGGCTAAACACGTCGGTGATAATTCTGCGTGTCAGTCTTCTTCTCCATAATGTTTTCTGGTTTACTCAGTGTCAAAGCTACGTGGCAAGGGAGTGTATACAACCTCACATTTTGGGGGACATCTCGAAACTGGTGCTAGTCTCAGCATTTCTAGCAAATGTACATGCCTTGATCACTGCCTGGCCTCAATTGCACGTGTCCATATATACATATATACATATAAGCGAGCTCGAGTACTTTTGTCACCTCTTTCGCCATTTCGCAGCTCCAAACAAAGCGGCAGATCAGCGCTTCAAAATTATTCGCGAAACCATATAGTCACTAAAGAGTCACAAAAAAAGTGTGTGCGTCATTTTTGCTCAGCCATGTTCATGAATAATTGAGAACCTAGATTACGTTGTACAGAAAACTGAGCGGCAAACTATCAACAATGATCAAACAGGGGACGTGTCATGTTGGAGCCAATTAACGTTTGGCCAAGGAGACTTGGTGTTCAGTTGTTGCCTTGAAAAAGACAGTTCTCATTGTCGAAACATTGGCTATAAACTCGAGACATTTCCTGTTGGACCACTGTTAATCACTTCATGTCTACATCTTCCTGCGAACCTCTGTATCATTTGAAAGACAAATTGGCACTCCGTGTTTCTTGAGAAAGACATTAGTGTAAGCTGACGCGCTCTTCTGTGGAAAAACATGTCAACATTGCCCGAGTGAGTTTTCTGTTAGTTTTCAATGCATTCAAATTGAGTATGATAATAATTCGAAAGTTATATAGCCTTTCCAGCCGTCGCCGCAATATGTCACACTGGAAGCAATACGTGGCCATCTGCGTTTCCTGCTTGCGGTATCTATGGCGTCGCTAAGCCTTAACCATTATTAAGATCTTCGAAAGCTCTTAATGTAACTTGATTTATTGGTCTCTTTCACTGCTTATTTGCGGATTCTACACGTTGTTCTATGCGGCGTACTTTTTGTTCTCTTGAAACAGCCAGCACTACTTAAAACAAGATATATATATATATATATATATATATATATATATATATTGAGAAAAAGGGAGAGAGAGAGAAAAAAACGACCATGGACCAATACTAACAGACCTTACGTATACTACTAAGTGATTTTGGTCCCATTTCTGCGCAGTATAGTGCTTCGGACAGCATCCGTTGCATTGTACGTTTCATTTACGAACTCCAACTGGGTACATCTCGCTTGCTAGGTAATATAAGCAATGTCATTCCCTGTAAATATATGAGTTCTACAAAAATTTTTAAAAATAGAGAGGTTTGCATAGAATGAAAGGTTGAGCTCGTGTAATGTAACATTTCCTTTCGCTCAATTTTATAATTTCTTGTCATCTACCACTCATGCACGACCGCCCGAACGTAGTATAACAACGCCGATGGAACCATTAACGGAGCGCAACAGGGAGAAAAAAATTGTAATAAAATCACAACCTTGTGCTTCATTTTTGATTTCCCCTCAAAGCAACATCAAGCTAGAAAGCTTCATAGGCTTTCAGATTCAACGCTTTATTTCTCGAGAACCCGCAGTTTTTAGCTAGTTTATTTGTTTTGCAGGCTGAGTGCTGTGGTTTCATGCGGGCGCCAGCTTTTCCGTGCAGCTTTATTAGAACTAGACTGCAACACTTTCCACCGTTAACAGGGAAGAATAAAAACTAAAGCTTCGACGCATTGATAGTGATTGTGCAGTGAGTCATTATATGGGCCATGCACAAAAAAGTTCCGGTCACACCAGCTTCACCGGTATTTCTAGCTTGCTTATGAACAACGACTTTCGCACACGCTGGTTGGCGTGGAGATATGCTGTTTGAATATGGAATGTTTCTCGTGGGTTTATCTTTAGCGGGGTGAAATAGACCGCTAACAGAAAGGAAATTTACCCGCTTTCTATGGCTGGGAAAACACGGACCACAGGATATGCATTCGCGTTATCAGATAGCAACACAGGCGGCTGTCGGCAGTCCCCTGCAGGAACTGGTGCAATAGTCTGTGCCGCTTAACAGTTTAAGTAAGGCGAGTCATTTGTCAAGTGGAAGGTAAACGACGATTGCCTCCCTGGATATATTATAAGCCCATATAACGTCACTCTTGTACTTACGAATGACAGTGAAAATAAGTTTTACAGCCATTCGGAACATTTCTACTTTGTTAGAAGCATAATAAAAAAAGACATAGCTAAGGCACAATTTACCTTATTATTTACATTAAACGTACCCCCAAAAATACAGTATCGTCTTGTCATCATCATCAGCCTATATTTATGTCCACTGCAGGACGAATGCCTCTCCCTGTGATCTCCAATTACCCCTGTCTTGCGCTAGCTGATTCCAACCTGCGCCAGCAAATTTCCTAACTTTATCACTCCACCTAGTTTCCTGCCATCCTCGACTGCGCTTCCCTTCTCTTGGTACCCATTCTTACTGTAACTTTAATGGTCCACCGGTTATCCATGCTACGCATTACATGACCTGCACAGCTCCACTTTTGTCTCTTAACGTTAGGCCTAACATTTTTCGTTTCATCGCTCTTTGTGCATTCCTCAACTTGTTCTCAAGATTCTTTGTTAACCTCCAAGTGTCTGCCCCATATGTTAGCACTGGTAGAATGCAGTGATTGCACATTTTTCTTTTAAACGACTGTGGTAAGCTCCCAGTCAGGATTTGGTAGCACCTGCAATATGCACTGCAAACCAATTTTATTATTCTGTAAATTTCCTTCTCATGATCAGGGTCCCTTGTGAGTAATTGACCCAGATAAGCGTACTCCTTTACAGACTCTAGAGGCTAACCGGCGATCCTGAATTCTTGTTCCCTTGCTAGGCTATTGAACATTATCATTGTCTTCTGCATATTAATCTTCAACCCCACTCTTACACTTTCTCGGTTAAGGTCCTCAATCATTTGTTGTAATTCATATCACCTAGTAAACACCGCCAACTCCATTTCTATTGGGCAACACAGTCCTAAGTGTCCGCAAACAAGGTAACACAAGCCACAAGCGCACTTCGTGCTCCCGTAGAACGCAGACCACACGCGAAGTGGCTAAAATCTCCATACGTACGAATTCACTCATTTCTTCAGACAATCTAAAGAAAGGAAACGATTTTTCAAAATAAATATCCATACAGCTTGCAGAGTACAGTTCACAACAAGTACGGCGAACGTATTCAGGGGCCTATGACACAACAAGAATCGTGCTAACAAATTACATGTAATTGATTACCTGTAACCAATAATTTCTTGGGAATCTTGTAATTTAAAGATTGTTTTGTTTACTCGGTAACGGTCATTGTGATTTAATAATTTTTTTTTCAGTAACCGACCAACCAACCGACCGACTGACTGACCGACCGATTGAGTGACAACATAAATCTCGAGAAAAAGTGCTACTGCATCGACCGAAGCAAGGAGCGGCAAGAGAAAAGGATGTGCTCTACATTTGCGTACGTAGAGGAGCAGTTGGGACATGAGGGGTCTGAGCGGTAACGATAAAGGTATAGGCGTGCTGGAGTGATCAAGGTGTTGAGCTGGATGGCCCTGAGGGTGCGTACTTGGGCAGTGGAGAGACGAGGGTGTGGTGGCGGAAGCGTCTGCAATGAATGCCGGAGGTGTTTGTAGTGCTGCTTCAGAGTTTTCATATAAAAGTGTGCCTCGTCCGCTATGGGCGGGCAAGGCCAGGGGATCGTCGGCGCCCGGCTATTAATCTCGCGGGCAAGCTCATGAGCGAGCTTATTGCCGATAATCCCCGCATGACCTGGCACCCACACCACAGTGACCAAAGCAGGGGAGAGAAGGGAGAGAGCGTCAGAAAGGTCGTCATGAAGATTATCGGGAAGTCTGTTGTCGCGAAGAGCCCTGATTGCCGCCATGGAGTCCGAGCAAATGCGATACCGAGGAGAGGGAGGAAGAAGGGTTAGTTCGTGCGTTGCGTGAACGATCGCGGCCAATTCAAGGGATAGAGAAGAAGTGGGAAGTGAGAAGGGGCCAGCGGTGGAAGTGATGGGAATGCCAAGGGGGGTCGGCATTGTCACACAAGCAGTGGAGCCATGAGTTTGGTAATACGCTGCGTCGACGTAGCATGTGACAGTGTCCGGTGGAAAAGGGTCGTGGAAGTGAGCGCGGGCTTGTCGTCGTCCCTCATGAAGATGTGGGGTCATATTAGAGGGAATAGGGGCACAGCGGAGATTGCTGGGAAGAGGTCGTTGAGGAGTGTACAGAGGAAAGTCAATGGGCCGGATGCCAGCCCGCTGCAGTAGCCAATGACCCTGCGCAGAGCAGGATAGGCGGCCAAGTTGTCGATCCCTATGGAGGCACAAGAGCTCTGCAAGGGGAAGAAATAAGCCTGTTGCGTATAGTTTGGCTGTGGATGCGTGTGTCGGAAGATGTAGGGCAGCTTTATAGAGAGTGTTTAAAGCCGATTGAATGCGATGCATTTGCGTCTGCGTAAGTGTGCAGTATGGCAGGGAATAAAAGATTTTGTTCAAGGCAAAAGCTGTTACAAGTTGATTGGCTCTGCATTCGTCGAGACCGCCGCGCCGCCTGACCACTCGTCGGACTAAGTGAGTTACTTGGTGGCAGGTGGTGATCGTGGACTGTATTGCGCGGCTGAAAGAGTGGTCTTGGAGGGGAAAGCCTAAAACCCTGCAGGATGACGTGCGGGGGATGGGAGTACCGGCGAGAGTGAGATTAAGGAGGGGGTTTACAGACCGTTGGTACTTTGTAGCGGAAAGGAGCAGCAGCTCAGATTTCTCTGGAGCTGCTTGCATACCAGAGCGGGAAAGGAATTCGGAAATGAGGTTGAGGCCGGATTGTAATGTGAATTCCACCTCCCCCGGTGAGCCGTGAGTACACCAAAGGGTTATATCATCAGCATAGAGAATTGACTGTAGGTGCGGAATCTCCGACAAGGATTTTGCGAGAGGGGCTAGCCCGAGATTAAAGAGGGTTGGAGAGAGCACAGCACCTTGAGGTGTTCCGCGGGTGAGCGCGATGGGCGGGGACAACGTGGTCCCGAGTCGGAACTGAGCTTGTCGAGAGCGGAGAAAAGAAGAAACGTAACAGTAGAGTCGGGATCCACAGCCGGTGTCTTCGAGGGGGGAGAGGATAGCGTCATGAAGTAAGGTATCGAAGGCCTTGCGCACGTCCACAGTGACAAGTGCGTGAACTTGACACCTCGAATGTTGAAAGAAAGTTTCCTGGAGAAGGAGAAAGAGGTCTTGAGTAGACATGTGGGGCGGAAACCAATCTGATTGTGCGGAAGGAAGTGAGTATCGTCGAGAAGATCCGTAAGACGTGCGAGTACCATGCGTTCCATGGTTTTCCCGACACAGGAAGTAAGTGAAATGGGTCGCAGGTTGGAGAGTGTGGCGGGCTTGCCGGGCTTTGGTATTAGAGTAATGATGGAAGAGGTCCATTCATCGGGAAGAGTGCCGTTGGCCCAGTGTTCATTTATTTTGTTTAAAAGAAATTCTTTATCCGAATCAGGCATGTTCTTCAACAGAGAGTAAGTGATGTGGTCCGCACCCGGAGTGGTACCAGTTTTGTTTTGAGCCAAAGCTCGTTCTAGGTCCGGCAGAGTGAAGGGGCTGTCCAAACCGCTATTGGAAGGCCAAGGACGAGAGAACAATGCATGTGTTGTTGCAGTCCTGCAGAAGGTTAATTTAGAACTGTCGTTCGCTATCACCTATTATTGCTTAGAAGTCTTCGTTACTGCTCGAATTGTAAACCCCAGTTTAGATTTAGTATAGCGGTGTTAGACGAATGGGGTGTGTGTAAGCTACAAGTATTCAGCGGAGGAGGAGCTTAATTAGTTGCTGGTGAGAAAATACAGTTTTTTTTATTTTTGCAGTGAGAAGCCGAGGAACTGAGAAAAACATGAAACGCAAAAACAGTCGGCGGCGCGTAAGACGAGATGTGAAGAGTCACCTTCGCACGTGAAATACGAGAGGGTGGCGGTGGCAGAAGCGAATATCGATCACCTCCTTGGCAAACTTTTGATCAAAACAACGCTGAGAAAATTTGAGACTGCGAAAAACAGTATCCAAGAATGCAGCAGAAAACATGTTTTGTTTTTCATAAAACATGAGCTCAAAAAAAAAAAAAAATTAGAGACTGGAACGAGGAACGGAAGCACCTTCTTTTTTATGACACGAAAAGGTGAAGATAGAGTGGGACGCTAGTTCAATATTACAAATATACAACTTGCACGCAGGAGTAGAGTTGAGATACCTAGAGACGACGAGAATGAAAGTTCCGCGTTCGCCTTTTACGCATAGGCATTTGGAGAGCAGGGAACTTACTATCCAACGAGAATTTATCAACGGCAGGGGTGTGCGAATAGAAATTTTTGAGAACGAATCGAATACGGTTTAAACAGTGCCAAGAGCAAATGGAATTGAATCGAATATCAAATATTCTTCGAAGAATTTTCGAATAATCATCAGCTTTATAAAATTACGTTGACATATTATAAAGTACGCTTAATCAAAAGCCCAATTGGAGCACTTTAAACGAATAAGCAGGATTCTTTGCAGGGTGCGTGACCATGAATAACCAGAATGAAGGTTTAAAAGGCAGTCTTCTTGCCAGTTCGTTAGCATCTGTCTTTACTTTCGCGAATAAAACGGAAATGCGCCTTGACTGCAGCGACGGTAGAGCGAGAAAAGCACTTTTTTCTCTAGTTTGAATGATCACTGCAGATGATGCCACAATAATATCAAATAATTAATGCTTCACTCGAGATCGTCCGAGCGACATTTGAGCGCGAGTGATAGTGGTTTAGCTGGAAACATCTGGCTCCTTGAGCCGTCGCAACGCGCTCTACGTAACTTCACGTTTTTTTTTACCCACTGGGGTAGGGGGAAGTTTGAATAATTTTTGTTAATTTTTTTGCTCCTGTCTCATGTTCTTCTATCGTGCATAGCTGGAATGTGAACTATTCAAAAACTGTAACAAAATATTAGCATTTGCAAGTAGTGACTATTCGAATCGAGGACCGAATTCCTTATTGTCCTATTTGATTTGAAAACCGAATCGAATAGAACGATATTCAACAATATTTGATTAGGTATTTAAAATTCTCGAATATTCGCACATCCTTAATCAAAGGCAGCAAATATGATGCCTGCGCCATAATGCCTGGGTAGAGCATTTTATCTGTAAAGAAAGCTCGCTCAGATCTCCGCTTAACGATTGCTGACCATTACTCCTAAGTGTAAGCTAAACAAAACTGAATATTCATGAATGTTATCGACCAGAGTTTTCAGTGCTTTTAAGTGGAAGCCATCTATTACCGGGCCCCATCTTATGGAGCACACGTATAGATGAAAGCCATATTTTGTAAAAGAACACCCCCTTAAAATACTTCCTAAAGTACCTTGTATTACTTAGCGTAAACTGGTATTTAGAGCGACGCTTGAGTCAATTATTAGCAAATCACGCGAAACTAATGCAACCAGCATGTACTCTACAGAAATGGAGCTCCGCAGTTGAAGAAACATATATCATACTTAGGGGATTGAACTGCGGTACACCACCTTTCCGAGGCAGTCGTTGCACCCACATTTTTGTCAGTAGCTTCGTGCCACTTTCAGGTGACTGCTAAGTTTACATGTCATAAGTCTACCTCCTCCGATATACTTGTAGGTTTCACCAGAATTTATGTGTTAGACAATTCAACTCCCTCCAAGCGAGTCCGAATCAGCAAATGCTCGGTCCAGTACATAGGTACAGTCCAGCATCGAAATGAACAGCATTATAGAGGAATATGCTCTATGTCTTGAGCTTGAGTAACATTCGAAGAAAGACACGATTTTTGTTTTCGTGATCCGTGCATTCGTCCAGGTGCATCATTTCGACATTTTTCGTTTGTAATCAATACGCTACGTCACGCGACGATAGTTATTCAGCGTACGCAAAGTGAGTCATTTCTATAGCGGTGGAAACCACCTGTGCCGGAGATACGTTCGCGAACACAAAAATAGCGCGACTTGCGCCACACCCTGCGCACAAGTGCGCAGCTAGCATGAACTATTCCGTGCTGCATCCATACTCAATTTCAGACCACTGTCGAGATGTTTGACTTCTGCAACCATTCATGCAGCGCAGTCATATCCTTTATGCATTGGCGACAAGTTGCGCAGCAACAGGTCGTGTGCGTTGTCGATTCACGGCGAAATCTCGCTGATTCAAAAGCAATCGATCTGCGAGACACATAGCCATATTTCCAGGAAGCGTAAGAAACAGCCTTAGTGGCACGAAGGCCACCAAGATTCATTGTTGTTGGATCGTTATTCTCCTCAAGATAACGTGATTTTTTGTTAGTGGTCTAAATAACGATATTTGTATAATATACGTATATGAGAGCGACTAGTATGAACGATATAATCGGAACCATGCACGGATGGTGCATGTGCAGGTGTATAGTGGTCATATTTGCTCGGACAAAGTCATCCGCTCGCTCCAAGTGTAAAGGAAGAGCTCTAGGATTGCCTGCCAATGGGACTCGCTGAGGCTCGGTGCCTTGTAACTATTCGGAAGCTATTGAAAAAAAAATTATTACAGTCTCCGTTCCTCTAAGTTTGGTATCCGTCTACATACGTGATGAAAGTGAACTTACACAGTCTATAGATTGTCTATATGCTTCTTACATGAAGACTTTCTTCGTCTTTCTGGGGTTATACGTGCCAAAACCAGTTCTGATTATGAGACATACCTAGGGGAGGACTCCGGAATAATTTTGACCGCCTGTGATATTTGAACGTGCACTACAACGCAAGCACATGGACGTTTTTGCAGTTTCGCCTCCATCGAAATGCGGCCGCCGCGGCCGCGCGCGGATTCGATCCCGCGACCTCGTGCTCAGCAGCTCAACGCCTTAACTGACTGAGCCACCGCGGCGGGTCTTACATGAGGACTACATTGCCTTATAACAAACTTGTTACCTTGGCTATTTAAAGACTTTGCCCTTTCTGTAAACTAAAGGCCATTAATATATCGTTTGATGAAAATACATACATTACTCACCAAAAAACATGCAAGACCACAAGTCCACAGGTTGTTTCGACAAAATCTACTGGCTTCAAAAAAAAAAAAAAAAAAACGCCTGTGGCGTTTCTATATACTGTCGAAACCAATTTTTGTGAACTGTGACGAGCCAAACCATTTTCCACAGAAATATTAATAAAACGCGCGAGAGAGAGAGAGAGAGAGAGAGAGAAAGAGAGAGAGAGACGAAATAAAGAAAGGCCGGGAAATAAATAGAATAAAAAAGTTCGGTTTGCTACCCTACACTGCGAAAAAGGGGAGAGGGAAGTGAAAAATAAGAAGTATGTAGACACACACACACGCACACACACACACACGCACGCACGCACGCACGCACACACACACACACACACACACACACACACACACACGCACGCACGCACGCACACACACACACACACACACACACACACGCGCGCGCAGAACATGGGCACAGGATCACACCGGCTCACATTCATCGCAGACGATCACAGTGAAGGATCGCATGCAGCACATTGCATACAAATTAATTACTACAAAAAGATAAAGCTGTGGGCGCCGCTATATAGTTTGAGCTTGGCTTGTGTAATCAGGATAAAAGTGATAGAACGTCATACAGTAACGCCTGCGTGATGGTGAACACCATGTCTACGTTACAGTGTTGTTCACAAGGCAACGTTCCTTGCTTTTTTTGTGTGTGTGCAGCGTCAAAACCTAATTTCCTCTCGTCATTATTTCACAATCTTCGAGAAGTCCGTGGGAAGTAGCGCTCTGGGCAGAACAAGCATAAAAAGCGCAGATCCCTTTGAAAATTCCCGAATTACTGCTGCTAACGATGAAATGACCAGCCTATAAGCGCCCAGTGCTGTGGTTAGACGGGTAACGAATCCTTATGCCGAGAAAGGGCACACTGATTTATAGCTGTTCATGGTACTAAACAGTGCAAAAATGGGCCGAGACGCAGCTGAAACTGCGCATGAATATAATGAAGAGGGTGAGAAGATGCAGTGGGTGACGCTAAATGAATGCGACTTCTGCCTCTGGGAGTGTATATGAATCTTGCCACCGAAATGCATCAAATATATCTCGCTCCCCACGGTAATTTTTCGTCTCAAGAGCGAAAGATTGAATCTCATGACCAAAATGATTTCAAATTAAATTTCGGGTATCGTCGTTTGCGAGGTGAGGCGCGAGACGCCAGAACTCGTGCGGTTGGGGCATGTTGACGTTCGTGCAAGAAAAATCGCAGCAAGGCCCATTTCGCAACAACCTAAAATCACCCCTCTAGACACAACAGCATTTTCCCGCTCCAACTTTACACTTGGCCCGATGTCAAAACACATTTCATTCGAAAGGTGGGCAGTGGAGCCAAGGCGCTCGCTCACGAGCCATGGTGAGACCATTTCCGGGCATTCGTCCATCGATCGTCGCTTTCGTCGGGACGCGTCGTTTCTTTATTTAAAGCAGTCAACGCGGGGCCCGCTTACGACGCCTTTTAACGAGCACCCGCCTCGGCAGCCTCTGCGCGCGCCCACACAGACGGACGTACTCACGCATGCACGAAACGAAAACGATCACAAAAGGAGCTAGGAAAAGCCGCATTTTCACGGCCCCCGTCGACGGAACAATAAAATGCAATTTCTCGCGTCTTGCAACCCCCGACGGCCAAGTCTTCCATCGCTTGCATTTCCTCGTTCAGCACGTCTATTCCGCTCGCATAAAGCTCTGCAACCGCGTAGCTGACATCATGCGTACGTGTCAAGCCGAAAAAAAAAATAAAGAAAATAAAAGAATGAAAGGAAGCCAGCAAGAGCACGACCTCTTCGGCAGTTGGTTGCAGCGTCGCGCGCAACGGCGTGTTTTTTTTTTGGCTCCTTCGTGTCCTTTCCCGCACCGCATAGACGGAGCGCGCGAAGCCGGCCTTGAATCTTGCCCCACCGGGGGCTTGCCTCCCTCGGCTCCACCACGAGCTGGGAGCGCGAACGCTGACTAAGCGGGGCTCGTGACAGAAGCGCGTGCCGGAATCGCATGTGCGTTGTGGTAGTCGAGGTGATGGGTGTGGGGAGGGCCAATAGAGAGTCGGAACGGCGAGTCTCGCCACGGTTCGACCAATCAGGGCCCTGTATTCTTTGATCACATTGCTGCGACCTTATCTTATTTTTTCTCCCGCCCCCTCCCCGTTCCTCTTGTTCCTGTTTCCGTTGTGTTTATGTTGTTATTCCGTCGGTGTGAACAAACGTACGGCCAGCGGGTATATAAGCGATTCGCGGAGCCATGCGCTGTCAGTATCTCTCCTATCTATCTTGAAAGAGCGGTAAGTAATTCCATAGTTGAACACTCAACATGAAGGCTGTCATCGTCTCCTGCCTGCTCGTGGTCGCCCTCGTGGCTTCGACTTCGGCCCATCACCTGGAGCTTTGCAGTAAGTTCGGCAGAGGCTCCCATCTTCCACGACAGGCAACCGTTGACGCACTCATGCTGATCCTAAACTCTGCAAAACGTCTCCCTACTACTGATATTCGTTTAATTGTGTCTGTACCCTTAGTCGCGTAGTAAGCAACCCGTGCGGGCACATTTATTTATGTAAAAATTTGCATATTACACTCGAGCGATGCAGTGGCTGATTTGTAATCCTCCCGGCTTTTTTGTTTGAGCATCCGGAAGAGTCAGTGTAACTGTGAACAGCTTATCATACTTCTGAAATTAATGTTGTTTATAGAGGGTAGCTGTCAACAGATGTGTCTGTATGGAACGCAAAGGCCTGTAAAACGCTAAATGTTCTCGTAGTCTTATTGCGCAGCTAGTACCCTTGTGGTGCATTCAGCTCTTGTGAGTGAAACCTACGCAGTGCACCTCTCAACTCTAATGAGCTCTAATTAACTGCGCGCACACAATAGCAGGCAAGTTAGTATCTTCCTTCTCCCTCTTTTCGATAACATCTGTACGCATCCGCACATGAAGCATGAAATAGGAAAACTAGAGGCGGCAAAGAAAAAAAAAGAAAACAGAGCATAATTAAGAAGCATGGTCATATCAATTGGTGCGGATACAAAAGGAAGCAATGACTCCTCTTTTCTTCTCCTCATTCAGTACATAACTTTCGAAGACTCTCAAAGACAACGAACGTCATGCGACAGTAAGCGTTCTCGCCGTGTGTGTACACAGAACTGGTATGAGATCGCGTGTGATAGAAATGTAAGCGGTGTCAGGACTTATGCGCGCCTATTTCTCACAGCGGGTGAGAAATTTGGGCGTGCGATTATGTATGGCAAATAAGAGCGTTAAATGATGGATAGTTGGACGTGTTGTTTTTATGGAATCATCGTCGAAACAACCAGCGCACAGGGCAAGCAGTGCGAAGACAGAGAGAAGTGCCCGTCTTCTTCACTGCGTTTGTAATGCGCGCTGATTGTTTTCAGTAAGAAAGAAGACCGGTTGGCCGTCTTTTAAAAGGAGCATTGAGGAGTTTAAAGCCTTATAAACATTGTATCGCACCTCCTTGACTACATTGTGAACAAATCTCCCGTCAGCGGAGACGAAACATCTTTTTGTATTCTTTTAGTGGTCGGTTTCCTTCTTTCTGCCTTTCATCACTGAAGAGTTGCGTGTAACACTTCAGTGTTGCAAGTGTGTACGAAAATAATATCACCATTACGCGTAAGAGTAAAACAGAAATTTGAGCTAGTAGGTTATAGCACATATAGCACATATAGGTAAATCACAAAGCATTATAGACAAGGGACGACCGCAGAAACGATACGCACAAGGTGCTAACTTCCAACTAATTTACTGGCATACCACACACATACTTATAGGCACATGGCGTACAGGATGAAAGGCAACGGAAAACAATACAGCATTCTTAATACTTGCGCAGAAAAGCAATTTGGTTGCCAAGTAAGGAAATGGCGAGGGTGCCGACACATTGCTCTGCTACTCGGTCTATCATATCTGCTTCAGTTATCTCTCTAGTGAGTTGCTCCTTCACCCTACCTCTAATGCTGCCCTTGTCATACAATGAAACATAGGCACAACGTGTACAATGACAGGCTTTCTTGCTTATACTTTCGACTTTATACTTGTGCTCAGCTTATCTCACTTAAGATGGACTCCAACAAATGCGAGTTGGATCCCTATAATTTATTTTCTTCTTCTTGTTGCAGAGAAGAGCGACCCTGTGTTGTTGACGGAGCTGGAATGCATTAGGCAGCATATTACCCCCACGGTAAGATTACTGCCTTTCGTTATAAGTGATTTTTGATCCTGTAAACTTGGATATACGCTTTGGCGACCAAAGCGTGATAAGGGAAGGCGGCTACCATAAATGGCTGCCAGTGAAAATTACGGAAGCATATAACATCTCGATCCTATCGGCGACAATTTGTAATTACTGTAGAACGCGCCCTGTTCGGAGTGTTATACCCTGTTTGGCTTAAAAAATAAAAGCTTTCATATATAAACAGCAGCTTATACAATAAGCTACACTGTACCACGGATATTTGGTTCTAGCCCGTTGTATTCGGCTACGCTTTTCAATATCAGAGGGACATGAGAAAGGGGCATTCGCTTAAATAAAACGTGCTAAAGGGGTAATACTGATGCTTTGTCCAGTTGGTACATAGCTAATCTTGATGCAATGGCGCGGAAGAGACAAGGACACGAAGATACATGAAATGACGCTTGTGGTGTACATTTCATGTGCATTCGTGTTCTGGTCGTTTTCGCACCATGGTATCAAAAAAAGAAAAGATCGGTAAGAACGCAAATTCGTGTTTTCAATTTAGGTGGATGCGTAAATGTCAGTGTGATATACTTAGCCAGTGCGTAAATAATTAGAGAAGGATAGCATTTTGCCTGGTATTCCCAGTACCCGCGAGCTCCGACGGAGTTTACAAGGTTTGCACCGGTGAAGACTTCGCCCTACAGCTGTGCTTGATCAATTGATCAGCAAAAAGCGCTTGTAGGTGCGTTGCCCGCAATGAATATAGCAAAATCCACCAGTTCCGCAAGAAGTACGTAAATCATAAACACGGAGTTACACGCGGGATTCATTAGAACATGTCACCGTTAACGCTCCTTTTCCTGTCAATGTAAACGGCGGGAAGTTTTGCGCTCCTGCTGTAATGAGTAAATTACCACAACTCAGGAATGGAAAACGATAGAAAGAGGTGAAAGATATGTCGTTTTAAATCGAGCATCAATAACTGACAAATTAGTGACGTCTAATGGAAACATCTATTCTATTTGGAAATGATGATGTAGTTCAAACAGCGCTTTGTACATTCGGACCTGCCAGAGCGCGGGCAAAAGAGACCGGATGTCAACAGTGCCAATGAGCAGGACAAAGGCCTTTAGAGTATGCCACATTTTTTTCCTTGCTAAATAAGAATTCGATGAAAAATGAAACCTCAAGTTATCGGTAAAATTTCGAACAAAGTTGAGAAACCGCTGTATTCGAATTGTGAGGGTCGTCCAGGAACGAAGAAGTTAGTTATAGACCACACGACACCACTTCGGCGGTGCCTGGCACTCCTTTCTAACGTTTCTTCTGTCTAATGCAGATGGCCGTGCCGACAAAATTGCTTAACATTTCCCCGAAAGCCTTATGAAAGCTCAGTGTCCTGACGCAGAAATGTTTTCGCTGCTTTGGCGAGAGGACCAAATTTATTGGCAAGTCTTTGTGCATGGCTTACATGTGGCATACGAATCATGACGAGAACGTCAGTGCACTCTCAGCTTGACGGGGAGTTTCAGAAGATTCATTTTTCACTGGCGCTACATGGCGGTTCAATAACTTGTGACGGCCGGTATAACTAATTGAGTAGCCTGACATCCTACTGGTGGTACTCAGTCACAGTGAGAGTCATGCTAGATAGCGTCAAGACTGCGTTTGGTTCAGCTATACTTGTGCTATTTTTCAGACCAACGCCGCCTTTGACAATGCCGTGCAGCAACTGGGCTGCTCTGACCGTGCTTGTGCCATCCGAAAGATGTGCGAAGGAAACGACCTGGTGCGTGTTTCTTTCAGTGAAGCTTCTTTCAGTGAGGATTCTCAAGCATTTACTAAGGGCATCACATTTGCCTGGTGGTTCAGTGACTTTCGCAGTTATCGTCATGATAAATAAATAATGCAGTGCCACAAATAGAAATCTAAAGAGAGAGATAAGTTTGCAGAAGCATCGGTAATGATGCAATAGGAAAAATTAAGTTAAATTATTTTCAACTGAGGTGCCACTTCCAAGAAATACTCATATCAGAATGAAAATTACTCTTTAGCAATATGGCAAAAACATGCATTGCAGTGCTCTGATATATGAATGAATGTACCGAGAGGGTGTTTCAAAATGTTCATTACGCTCCACTGCTACAATAGTACAAAGTCTCTGGAGCTACATGAAACAGGCAAATGTCGTTCTGGACTTTGGTGGGGTAGACAGCTGGATGAGTTGGTTGCGATTCACGTTATTAAAGCAAGAAATAAAGCACTTATACGCAAGTTGAATAAGGCTAGATATTCTTATTTTGCATCCTCCAGATGTGGCATATCAATGACCAAATCGTGACTAAATCACTTCGTCATCCCCTATCTTATTCCGTATTTTGTACTGAGCTATTTGTATTGCGTAACGAGATATTCGTGCACCTCACATTCTACCGAGTTTTCATGCACTGAATTAATGCTTGCACTCTAAGACTTGTTATGCAAGGATTTTATTGACTTCAAAATGAGATGGCATCAATGCGGGGAGGGACAATTGAAGAAGGCACTTAGGAACAATAATGTTTGTGGATAGGGACACAGAGGCCACATTCACAAAGCTTCTCGTCCGTAAGTAATGTTTGCCACTGGCCGGACGGATTCACTAACTATATGTCCCGCATCTGTATTCACTTGAATGTTCTCCTGTATACGAACAATTCTAGTGTGAGAGCATTTTATGAATGTGGGCTCTGATGTCTTGGAGATGACATAAATGTGAAATAAAATCTCCTAAGAGTGCCAGGATTTTAATGAAACATGAATGAGATGTGCCATAAATTACACCATATATATATATTCTCTCTTTCTCTCTTCCTTTTTACAATACAGGAAGGAGCTATGTCAAAGTACTTCACCGTAAGTACATCTCTTCTTAATTTTGGGCACGTGTCTCCTAGTGCGAACTTTATGTTTGCTTATTCCACTATTTTTCTCAATTCCTTTTACACTTTACGAGCCTCGATGTTTCTGTGACAACCATGTTATATGTAACTAAATCTTTCCAAGAAAGTAATATACGCATCCTTATGTCAATTTAAGCTGCTGGTTTAATCTTTTGGCTTTGATATTAGGGTACTGACTTTAAGAAGCCCTGACCCAAGGCAATGAAAAGGGAACCGAGCCCACTACCTCCGTTAGGGACAAAGAAAAAAAGTCAGCAATACACAAAGGGAGGGAAATGGAAGAGAGAAGGGACATTTCATATCGCCGCGTCACTGGATGTGTAAAACGAAAACAAGCGATGCAATTGGAGACAACTCGATTAGTTACCGAATCCGAACAATAAATGAGAGAATTACTCTTTGAGTAAACAGGAAAAGAAAGCCCTGCAGCTAAAGTAGGTCAGATTCAAACCGCTGTGGTCGGGTTCAAGCCCTCGACCTCAGCAGCGGATAGTCACAGCCACAAAGCCGCTGCGGCGGGTATGGCATGTATATGTTACATAGGCAGTACCTGGCAATAACAGTGATCCAATAATTGTAATGGTAATGGCAGAATCTGTACGACAGGATATAATGTCGTGTTTTTACTATAGAAACGATAATATACCCAACTTCGCGGTCCTTGCAGACGGAGCAGATCAAGGACATCCATGACGCGGCCACCGCCTGCGACCCTGACGTCGAGCATGGCCACGGCCATTAAGTACCGGCGGCTGAGCACGGCACCCACCTGAGCACTTGGCTTTTCCATTCTGGAAAGCCTGGAATATGTCTTTGGTTAAATCCCCGGATTACGGCATGGAAAGACGTCCTTTTGCTTGTAAATCACAAATAATAATAAACCGTTTTCTACTGATTCATTAGCCTAATCCTGGCTTCTCGTGAACGTATGTCTCAACGCGCTCGCCAAAACCACTGGGCATTCTTGGTGCGGCCAGCTATGGTTATATTATTATAACCGGCGCCAAGCGAAACGTTGCGTTCGGTAGCCTAGCCATTGGCGACGGTCGTAACGCAGGCGCCGCATCAGCAGAGCAGTAACTGCCTCCGCGTTGCAGTCGATAAATTCTTGATACACAAACAAGCAAAAAGGCTGTGCGTAATTACCGCTGCTCTGCAGCGTCTAAGGCGTTAGAGTTGATATTGCGAAATTTCATAGTCGGCTACAGGCAATCGTGACTGCCTCTAGTTAGGGTGAAAACGCCCACGTGGCAAGATTTTGTTGCGTATACAGAGTTCCCTAGCGAATATTTTATTCTTGTCACATTTACATTGGCCCTTTCTTTTTCAACTAATAACGACATGAAAAAAAAAAACATGAAATTAAATTTTGTTGCCTCTATCTTATGTTTCTAACAGTACGATAGACGGACTGAAGAACGCCAGAGAAATGGGACATGGCTGCCGCCAGAAACAGTCACTTTCAAGCTTTCCGAGCTACAGGAAAACAGAAAAAGAGAAAGAAAGAATATGCCTTTTTTGTTGACAGTACATTCGTAAATCAGATGTACTTGTGATCGCTGCGTCACAGTTGGTACTATTCGACGACTACATACATCTACACTGCGGATATTATGGACATCCGGACTTAGCGATATTACCGAAGACACTGTATACGATGCTATGTTGACAAACACATGGCAGATGTGTAGCGCCTGATTTGCTCTCTGACGTGGTGCGTGTCACATCCTCAAAGCAATTCTCGCGTGTCTTGAGAGAGTGGCGAGATTTCTACTATAAGTCACTCAAGATTTATACTTTATCACTGAACTCATACCGTGCTTGTTTTAAAAAAATGAAAAAAAAACGTTAACATCTAGACCAAACACTTTACCAAACACTGCAGCAGGTATTTACTGCACAATATTACTAGCACTCATATATTTGCAGTTAGCTTGGAGAGGTCGTGAGCCACATTGTTTTAACGCCCACATCATGAAAATGTAAGGCACGGGCACCTCAGTGAGTCTATTATATCTCAGTAAGTGCCTGCTCAGTTAACATACGGCATGGGGATACAGCTTTGAAAACTCCAAAGGTAGACACCTATGGCTAGACGCACAACAAGAGGGCCTTACCCTCATCACAGACCCGTCGACTCCTACGAGGAGAGGGCCTAGTGTTAGTGTGGATACTACGCCAGATCTCACCTTTACAAAGAACATTAGGGATGCGAATTGGCTTAACACCCAACAGGATCTCGGCAGCGATCACGATATCCTCGAAATCACGGTTAAAGCAGGGCCAAGCAAATCCAAGGACAAACAACTGAAAATTGTAGGCTGGAACAAACTCAGACAAATTCGCGAGAAAAAGGATAATACTATCACCGACATCGCGGACTGGAGCACGCAGCTGAAGCAGGATGTTAACTCAGCCACACAAATAATCCACCAGGACGCGCAAATGGAACAGGTAGACAGTAAACTCCTACATATGTGGGAAGCTAAAGGTCTTCTGAGGAGATGGAAAACTCAGAGACACAACAGGACGCTGCGACGCAGGCTAGCCCGACTTAACAGAGATATAGAAGCATACGCACAACAGCTCTGTAACCAAGAATGGGAAGCAACATGCACCAATATGGATAATCAGTTAGGATTATCCAGAACGTGGAACTTCCTCAGGCGCCTTTTGAATCCTGAGGAAAGTAAAGCCACGTACAGACAAAGCATAAACAAAATCTTGCATGCATATGACAAAACTGAAGAAGTTTTTATCGATGAGGTAGCCACAAGGTATTTATCTCGGGCTAAGCCAACAACTCACCCAGATTACACAGGCACCAAAAACATACAATTAGACGAAGAGATTAGCGAAGCGGAATTGAGAGCAGCTCTACAAAAGCTCAATACTACATCTGCGCCAGGACTAGACGGAATAACTAACAAGACGATCCGAAATCTCGATGATGCCTCTCTAGAAGAACTTACCAAGTATATAAACGCATGCTGGCTATCCGGTACAATACCACTGCAATGGAAAACGGCCCAGATTATTCTAATACCTAAACCAGGCAAGCGGCTGCTGTTGGAGAACTTGAGACCCATTTCACTCACGTCCTGTGTGGGCAAACTCATGGAGCACGCTGTCCTAGCGAGACTGACCAACTATCTCGAGGACAACGACGTTCTCCCGCCTACAATGTTGGGCTTCCGGAGAAATTTGTCTACACAGGATGCAATGCTCCAACTTAGGCATCAAATTATAGATAACATCAGTCGGAACACCAAAGCTATCTTAGGATTGGACCTAAAGAAGGCGTTTGACAGTGTTACCCACGAAACAATATTAAACAGAATAAATGAGCTAGGCGTAGGCCAGCGAGTATACAATTATATACAAGACTTCCTTACTAATAGAAAAGCACACATTAGGATAGGAGACCTTAACTCCGAAGAACTACAGAGTGGAAGCGCAGGTACGCCCCAAGGTTCAGTAATATCACCGATGCTGTTTAACCTGGCTCTAATTGGATTACCAACAAAACTACAGGAAATCGATGGCCTCAATCATACCATTTACGCTGACGACATCACCCTCTGGGTGAGCGATGGCAACGATGGACAGGTTGAAAACACATTACAACGTGCAATAGAAGCAGTTGAACAATACCTAGCAGGAACCGGACTGGCGTGTTCGGCTGAGAAATCTGAGCTCCTCATTTATATACCATCGCGACGTGGCCGAAAACCACGCAACTACGAGGAACGAAACAATCCGGCAATTCGCCTAACTACCGCGGATGGTACGCCCATACCCAAGGTTGACAAGATCAGAGTATTGGGGCTCATCATTGAAAGTAACGGCTACAATGGAGAGACCATACGTAAATTAGACAATATAACATCTCAAATCATGCGACTACTGAAGCGAATAGCCAACAAACACAGTGGAATGAAAGAAGGCAATCTGCTTAGGCTAGTCCAAGCGTTTGTAATAAGCAGAATAGTATACGTCACATCGTACCTACGATGGTACTCGTCAGAAAGATACAAATTAGACTGCTTAATCAGAAAAATCTACAAGCAAGCAATCGGACTCTCCATCACCACCAGCAACGATAAACTACTGCAGCTAGGTCTTCACAATACACTGGATGAGCTAATCGAGGCACAACGCATAGCACAATATGAACGCCTGTCCAAAACTAAAACAGGTAGGCAAATATTGGATCAGCCCCAACATTGGGTATAGGGTATCATGCCAAACATGGTGTCAAAGTATATATGCCCAGACACATCAGAGGCATGATAACCAGTCCCTCCAATGCCCAAGAATATGCATCCCACCCACCATCAGGGTAGGCGGGAAAGCAGAGCACGCGATATACAAAAGAAATTCGGTAACAGCAAGGACACCATATTTGTAGACGCAGCTAGGTACAGACACAAGCGCGCCTACACAGCAGTGGTGATAAATTACGAGGGAAAATGCACGACGAGCGCTACAGTCAACACGCCACACGTAGAAACCGCAGAGGAAATAGCTATCGCGTTAGCCATAGCACAAACACAAGCAGATATAATCATCAGTGATTCCCAGACGGCAATACGAAACTTCGCCAATGGTCGAATCTCCCCAGAGGCACTACGACTCCTAAAATTAGGTAACAACCACGAAAGAAGTGTCCATCTCATCTGGACACCCGCTCACACACTACCAGACGGTAGCAATGAGGTGGCGCACCGCGTGGCTCGAGAGCTTACGGACCGAGCCTCGGTTAGTTCCGCTTCAGCGACTACCGACGAGTGGGAGTGGGAAGATCGAATGACCAGATTTCATGAAATTACACAACACCATAGATTGCAGAGGCGCACATTCCCGCCGCCTGATCCAAAATTAAACAAAAAACAGTCGATCGAATGGCGGCAGTTACAAACCAGATCCTATCCGAGTCCAGCTATCATGCACATAATACACCCAGATTTATACACGACTGACAAATGCAGACATTGCGACTCTAGAGCCACCCTAGAGCATATCCTATGGGAATGTGCGGGTATAACACACGATAACAGTGATGCAGCCTCAAACAGCGACAGCCTCCGCGCGCGCTGGGAGTCTGCGTTGCTCAGCTCGGACCTGCAGCACCAACTCTGGGCCGTCCAGCGAGCCGAGGAAGCCGCCAAGGGCCAACAACCCTTGGCCGAAGCCTAGGCGGGGTCTAGGCCCACCCCACCAAATCGCAGGGCACTCAATAAAGTTATTTGAATGAATGAAGTGCCTGCTCGCCCTCACTGATATATTTAGCTACTGAGTCATTTAAGTTATTTGTTTTAAAAAGAAATTGTGGGGTTTAAAGTCCTTAAGATCTGCAGAGGGTTATGAAAGGACGACATAGTGGGAGGTTACGGAATACTTTTGACCCCGTGTGATTTTTAACGTGCACTCAAAGCGAACGTTGTTTGCATTCCGCCACCACCAGAATGTAGCCGTTGCAGCACGCAATCAAACTCGCGACTTCGTGGCAAGGGGCGGGTGAAGTTACTGGATGTAAATATTCGGTAGGATATAGTACTTAGATATTTTATAGCGACGTGACAGCTACACCTTTGGCAATTGCCAAGGTTTGTTGCCTTTTTATTTTATGTGAATAGCTTATTTTTTTACATTAGTAGCACGAAACACTCACAGAAACAAGTTCTTCAGTGTGGTGGCCCGTGCTTCGTGGCATCATCTCACATCTAGAAAGTGAACAGCATGAAGCCCTGTTTTTGCTCTCGCAGTTGAGCGTAAAATAGGTTTTTATGGCGATATAAATTACATAAGCACTACAAGCGAATTTTTGCCGCCGTCGTCGCCATGAGGTTCCGTATGTATTGAAGTCTATCTATGCTATATGGCATACCGTGCTATATCCCATGCGGTATATGCGAGTATCGCCACACTATATTGTATCCCTAAAGTTGCTCAGACCATGCAGGTTATACATTGTTGATTAAATCATTCCTCAGAATTTTGAGAATGACAAACCACAAACCAAGGTTATAAAACAAAGCACCGACAGCGCATGCCTTTTATCTTAAATCTTCTCACGCTTAAATACTAAAAGTGAGAAACAATAACAGAGCTCAAACCTGAAAATTATGTAGTTTTATGGGCGCGGCTGTGCAACTCCCTCCGGGATCCGCCCAGGAAAGAGGTTTGAAGCATACCCTATACAGAAAAGTGGTGGTAAAGTTGCCAAGAAAGACGTTGGCTCTAATTACTAAACATAAGTGAAAATGTCTGATGGCGCGATTGAAACAGTAGCACAACAGTTCGTGTTTACTTGGTCATCTTACGTTTACTTCAATTCCTGCTGCCACTACAGCTACGAGCCTCACACTTCCTGTAATATTCTAACATGTTGCTATCACATTCATTCCTTCGAGATTTTTGAAATGTTTGGTAATAAGCAACTTTCTATAGGTCTGTTTGACCATACGGTAAACGTGTCTTGTGTAGATTCTACATGTGCTATATTTTTTTGGTAGCTGGGTGCAAAGATCAATAAATAAATATGAATAATTAAAGGAGACCAGCGAACACAGAGACTGTGGCTTATCTGGTTCATTATCTGAATCGCCTCTTGGCGGACTCAGGTTTTGAGTCTCAGTAATAGCTAAGTTTAGCGGCAATTCAATCCCAGCATTTCAAAGGCTGACGCCACCCTTAAACGTATAAAGGCTCCCTACGCCGACAATACAAGCAGCGCGAGTTGCCTTTAAGATGAGGAAACGAATATTGAGCGCCGACTTTGCCTCTATGAACATGCGCATCCGCCAGGTTGCAGCTTCGCACGACTGAGGGCGTCCGATTGTAGTTCCGGCTAAATTCAAGTGCTCAAAGCGGCGTCGCCTATTGCAGCTTGCGTCACCAGTAAAGTAACTCGTCACATGTAATTGCTTACCAAGAAAAGGTAACTGAAATATAATGGACATTACGGAATAAAAAGTAATCGGCGAATTACAAAATTAGTCAGAAAACTATTGATTACAAGTAATTAACTGCGTTTACTTCATTAAGCACACGTCTGTTACGAGCGAAAAGCTTTGTGAAGTTTCTGCCGGTCTCGTGTTCACGCAGTACAAATACAAAACACGTGTGCAATTGTTCTGGCATGTGACACTGTTAGTCACAGTATGGGCCAGGGCCACTGCAACTTATTATATGAGGTGTGCATAACGCATGGTGAACGCGACACCAAGGCGAATCTGGTGCACCATACTTGTTTGGTTTCGTCTGAGTTTGCGAGGACACACGGAATTTCATTTCTGGGTCACACTTAAGCAATCACTTCTGGCCTTGATCTGGTTGGGTCCAATGCTCAAACGTTGAGTTGCATCGACGCAACGGAAGCAGGGCATTCATGTCTTTCGTGAGAACACACTACTTACTTGGGAGGCATCGTCCAAGGTTGGTTTTGATTTAGCGCCTGCCTGCTCATTCCCGACCACGGCACAGTGTGCAGGTATCCATAGAAAGGTTATAGTCTGGCCACTTTTTTTTGTGCGTAAAGTCGAGAAGCTGTGTGATTTATAAACGTAAGGTAAATACAGGCCTCGTTTCATAACGCAATCAAAGATTTGAAGAGCTGGCTAAGCATTGCTGAAAACCGTCCATGTGCTCCTCGGCTCCTCGGAGAGAAATCGAAGGGCCTGCCGCATTGCAGCAAGTTCTGCTGCAGTTCATTTTGACCTATAGTCTCAACTGTCTAGCGATCATCACTTCCGGGATGACGAAGGCTGCAGTAGTATAGCACATGTCATGACAGGTGTATCGGTATACACGCGTGCAGTACCGCCGTACAAGTTAGAAATGTGCAAATGGCGTATAATAAATTTCTTATAGCAATACATTGCTGTACAGAAGAGTGAATACAATTTTGCGCCAGATTGCACATGTATATAACAAAACAGGAATCACATTTATAAACCGCATTGTCACTTAAAGAAAAAGTACATTTGGAAACCATACCAATACGTAATTCGTTTCGATGCAACGATCCCTGCTGCTTCTGCTTTCTTCCCGCAAAGTTAGGGAAATAAATATCTCGAAACTGATATCATCCTGAGAATTCCTTTCAAGTGGATCCGCCTTGCGAACTCCACGGCTAGAATTTGTGAATTGCAATGTAGGCCATAAAGTGATTAGTTAGAAACTTTATTAGTGATTTTTGTTAATTAGTTGATTATTCATTTCAATTGTTCGTGCAAGTAATGTCCGCCTCGTCGAGTAGACCAGCTCATACACTAGAATTGTGCTATCTGCCACAGGCAACCTTTAAATATTTTTGACTGTCCGCTGAAACACCCTGTATATTATACAGGGTGTTCACGGTTTACAAAGCTAAAACTGTTCGTAAGATACGCAAGTTTGCGATGCACGCCGTTGCAAAGACGAGCGCTGTAGTCGAAAAAAGGCGCGCATGTAATGGCAGCACAGGAGCGAACATCAGTACTTGTGCCAATATTAAGCGTAAGTCGATTCACAAAACCTAGACAGCCGTCGAATCTGCCGACGTAAGAACTAATTTCTACTGTAGGGGGTACATAGCAGTCTTACGAACCGAATTACGTCTATCTGCGCCGCTCGAGCTGACGCGGGTAAGCGTTGCAACGCACTGTTGCGTCCGATTCGCTAGAGGACCGAACTGATAGTCGAAGATGGCCCGTGCTCATATCTTTGTGGCGTGCTCTTATTTGTCAACTCAAAATGCATCGAGCAATTTTAGTGCATAATTGTATTAGGCGTGCGCTGTCGAAGGTAGCACCATTAATGCAGTGCTGTGAGTTTCTGCCTAATGTCTGATGGGCTGTGTTTATTTATGCGCGCAACAGCCCTATTTTTCATACCCGTCATCACACTCTATTGGGTGGTAGCAAATTGAAGTGTTGTGTCTGTCCCTGACTACCGTGAAATTTGTCATTGATGTGTTTTGAGCACTTCTATCTTTTTCTTCTAGCTTTAGTTTTCGCTCGCTCATAGAGCTGCGGATGATTATTTTGCCTGACGCTTTTTAGGCTATAATTTTCCACGCGTGGTGAAACAACGAAAAAACGCCCAAACGTTTTTAATTAGCGAAACTTGTTGCTGTTGTACAATTCGTTGTCGTCTTCCTTGGTGTTAGCCTCAGCCTAGCCTAAGACCTCTATTATACTGCTTACAATTTCAATTCAGCACTACGTGAAAGCGACGTAGTGTGTGTGCACACGGATTTGCTCATGCTGTGGCAGCGTATGCGTATGACGGACGGCAATCCGGTCCATGATATGATGGGGAACGTCAATACGGTGACAATAAAAATAAGTAATGGCAAATAAAATCATGTACCACCACGGATACCACGCACTGTTGCTCTTGAGCCACAGTTCGCTTCGTACTGCGAGGCTGCATTTGTATGTTTACATAATGGCCTTTGTCGCCGTTTGAATACTGCCCCTCATCCTTTTCCTCTACTATATATGCAGTGACTGCTGCGATAAAAGTGGTGTGAGTGCAGCAAGATCGACGACTTGAACCGATTTGATCCGAAACCAGCTAGAATATTGGACCTTTAAGTGCTTCGTGCACGGTGCTGTGCAATATTCTGACGTGCACTTGATGGTGTGTTCTTATGAGGCTGGTAAATTCATGGAGACGTTGGCGCTGATCATTGTGGTCATGTTGCCTGACTAGCCTTGACTTCTATAAAGTGCCGCTTGGGCTTAGTTAGGGGCTGCAGGCGCTGACATCATCAACTTATGATTTATTATTGGCCTCCAAAATTGAAGTGTACGCGCCTTTGTGGATTTCGTCTCTCGGAATGCGGCCTCTTGAACCTGCCGAACAAACTCTTGAACTTGTGCGAGACATCGTCGTGTTTTATAAGTTGAGAAGGAGCCACGAAGGAGCGATAGAGGCTGATATGACGTCAAAGGGTGACATGCAGTGAAGTTTTATGTCATAGTTTTGGGAGTGTCGGTAGTCACGGTTTGTCTCTGCATTTGTAGTTCAGGCTGCTTTTATAGCTCTCCGTGCCCTCGATAGGAATCCTATGTGAAGGGAGCGCGCGTTTCGTCATCCGTTGGCGCGCTGGCTAAGATGCTGGCGACATCCCGAACCAGCACCTATAGACGGCACCGGCTGCCGAGGGAGCTGATATTTAGCCTATGCGCGGCATAAGAACCGCAACTGAAACTGTGTGGAGCGCGATCACATACCCTCTTGATGGACGTGTGGCAGCTACTGTTCTTTCCTTAAGGCCATACGAACTATTTATTATGCAGCTTTCTTTTCTTCCCATTCTTTTTTTTTTACTATCGGAATAAAGACATATAGTCGCTTCGTAATATGGCGGCGATGGTGGTGGTGGTGGTAATGTTGTTGTATACTGGCGGAGTTATCCTCGCAGACCTGGCTGGCAATGGCCCCGAATGAGGGTCTCTCACTGTGCCAAATATGTCACCATGTGTCTATCAGTTCTGTCTCTCGCAGAAATGTGAGAAGAATGCTGACACTTCTACTGCCATCGTTTTTACGGCCGTGTGGTGAACGGGCGAGCGCGGTTGCGCTTGTCCGAGCTGTAGCAGACGCCCGGAAAAAGAAGCTGTCGAATAGGGGTGTGTAGTGATTTGCCGTGAGAATCTATAGCCTCAACTATACAGATGCGTGATGTGCGACCTTGCCATCAGATGACCGCGCTTCTTTCATTTCTTGCCATTCAAACCGAGCTTTACTTCCTCCTTGCTCTGATATACGACGCTTTAAGTTAAATACACGGTCCCTTTGGTTGCACCCTTATGTTAGTGTAAGACCTTTTTGACTAACAAATTGCGTACGAACAGCGCAGCTTAGTGAATTACGCCCCTGGTTTCGAACGACATCAACACTGCAGGCTTTAACCGCGGTGTTCCCTGTCTTCAAACTCAACGAGAGTGTTTCACAGGTGTGATCATGCATTGCGCTTGTTCGCAGTAGTGTTCACGTTTACATGTTTCTTTTTTACTTCTTCCACATTCCTTCGTTCCTGAGCATTCGTATCTGGGCCCGAATTCACAAAAACTTCTTAGGCTAGAATTGTTCGCAAGAAATAATTTTAGCTAATCTGGATGCCAGACATAATATTAACGACGGCGGCCAGCCAATGGCAAAGAGAACTTAAGAAAGAAAAGTTTTGTGAATCTGCCCCCTGTTTTGTCTAATGCGGAGTATCCAACCAGGAGTGGAATTCACAAAGTTTTTCGTTCGTAAGTGTACTTTGCCATTGGCTGGTCGCCTTCGCTAATAATATGTCCAGCATCAAGATTGGCTGCAATTTTCTCTTACGAAAATTTGTACCGTGAGAGCTTTTTGTGAATACGGGACATGATTTGCTCTGCTTAACTTTCTGCATGTGGTCTATTTTCTTTGTGAAAGAAGAGATGCACATTCAGTTCAAGGCTGTGACTGGAGGTACGTCTAGCGTATCCTTTAGAACTAGCAACATGTACTATAGGCGGACGCGGTAGTTCTTTTTATGAAAATACGTCTAAGGTACCTGATCATAATCAATGTGTTTCATATCAAAGTACGTCGGTCGTACGTGATCAAATTCGTTAGGAGTACGTCGGAAGAATCTGTGGCAGTATTCCCAAAAAGCCCTTACGTTAAAATTGTACGTAAAAGCAAATTCCAGCGAATCCTATATGTTAAATATAGCCAGTCGAATATTCGCGAAGGCCACCAGTGGATGAAAAAAAAATCTTGCGTGTGAGACAACTTTAATAAATATCCTGCAAATTGATGGCCTTGGTCTAGGCCGCGCTGGGGGCAGCAGAGAGACCCTGTCTCTTGGTAGCTTCCCGGGCTTGCTGGATGGCCCAAAGTGGGTCCTGAAGATCAGAGCTAGTGAGTGCGGCTCTCCACCACGCCCTTAGTTTAACTGAATTCACAAAACACTTCGTTCGTAAGTTTGTTTTTTTTTCATCCGAGGAGAATTGCAGTCCCCCGTGTGAAAAAAAAAAAAAACACTTACGAACGAAGAGTTTTGTGAATTCGGTGCCTGCACTTTTATGCACCCGTAGTGTCAATGAGAAAGTTGTAGAGGAACATGAAAAACTACCGATACAGCTTTCTGTTGCTCAATACGTGCTACATAAAAATGTTTTTCCGAGCGTGAAAGAAACGCGCAAATGCACGCAAAGTGCCTCGAGTGGCCACTCGCGCGGCAATTCTGCGTGTATTCGCGGGTTTCTTTCACACTCAGAAAAACGCATTTATGTAGCACGTATTGAGCAACAGAGAGCTGTATCGGGAGTTCGGGAGTTTTCATATTGCTCTACAACTTTCTCATTGACACTTTGATAATTATGACAGTACTTCTCGAGTTAGATAATTATTTACAATTACCTAATTAAATCTCAGTAACGAAAACATTACTGGCGGCTACTCCACTGTACTGGAAACAATACGCACTAGGTTTGCTTCGGGTAACGCCATTCCTCTTATTTTAAATTGTGCTGCATGATAACTGGGCACCCTGTAAGTATATACAGGGTGCTTCAGCGAACACTTTCAAAAAATCTTAAAGGTTGCCTGCGGCAGATAGCACAATTCTAGTTGATGAGCTGGTCTACTCAAAGAGGCGGACATTACTTGCACAAAAAATTGAAATGCATAATCAAATAATTAACAGAAATTCACGAATTACGTTTTTAACTAATTGCCTGATGGCCCATATTGCAATTTACAAATTGTAGCCGTGGAGTTCGCAAAGCGGATCCACTTGGAATGAATTCTGGGGATGACACCAGTTTCGCGATATTAATTCCAGAAATTTGCGGAGGAATGCATTGGCGTTCCAGTTAGGTTCTTACGAAAACGACACTTGATGTATTGAAGCTCAAAATTAACTGGAACGCCTAAGCCTTGCGGAAGGCTTAGGAGTGAGGATCAACGGCGAATATCTCAGCAACCTTCAGTTTGCAGATGGCATTGTCCTATTCAGCAACAATGGAGACGAATTACAGCAAATGATTGAGGACCTAAATCAAGAAAGTGTAAGAATTGGGTTGAAGATGAATATGCAGAAGACAAAGATAATGTTCAATAGCCTGGCAAGGGAACAAGAATTCAGGATCACCAATCAGCCTCTAGAGTCTGTAAAGGAGTACGTTTATCTAGGTCAATTACTCACAGGTGACCCTGATCACGAGAAAGAAATTTACAGAAGAATAAAATTGGGTTGGAGTGCATATGGCAGGCATTGCCAAATCCTGACTGGTAGCTTACCACTGTCGCTGAAAAGAAAAGTGTACAATCATTGCATTCTACCGGTGCTAACATATGGGGCAGAAACTTGGAGCTTAACAAAGAAGCTCGAGAACAAGTTATGGACCGCACAAAGAACGATGGAACGAAAAATCTTAGGACTAACGTTAAGAGACAGGAAGAGAGGGGTGTGGATCAGAGAACAAACAGGGATAGCCGATATTCTAGTTGACATTAAGCGCAAGAAATGGAGCTGGGCCGGCCATGTAATGCGTAGGATGGATAACCGGTGGACCATTAGGTTTACAGAATGGATACCAAGAGAAGGGAAGCGCAGTCGAGGACGGCAGAAAACCAGGTGGGTTGACGAAGTTAGGAAATTTGCAGGCGCAAGTTGGAATACGCTAGCGCAAGACAGGGGTAATTGGAGATCGCAGGGAGAGGCCTTCGTCCTGCATTGCACATAAAATATAGGCTGATGATGATGATGATAAATCATATGTAAGTGGTTTCGACCGCCGCAGGCCTATCAGAGAGCTACACAGTGAGTGACGTCGTGAGCCGATCAGTTCGTCTCACATTCTCCCGTCGCTTGTGCGCTCGAGTTCGAGTGTTACTATCATTCTGAAAGTGCCACTACTCAGCTGGGAATTTCTCGAGCAAAGGTAAACACGTCGTGGAACATTAGTATAACGTAAACTAAACGGTGACACAACTAGCCTCTCTTGCGATGATGCAACACAGCTCTATATCCTATGGCTTGGTGTGGGCTCTTATAAACGCCTACACATTTCCGTCTTGGAATGGCCGATACACCAATGTGCGACATCTGTGGGCCTCAAGAAACTACCGAACACTTGTGCACTTGCCTTCAGTACGACGTCGAGCTCATCTCTTTACATATCGCACTAAGCCGACTGGAATCTGGTAGAATATTTTCTGAAACGGAAATTATTGGACCCTGGCCCCATTCGTCGATGGCGAAGAAAGTTATTAGGGCGCTTCTGCAGCTTTTGAGGAACACCGGTCTCAGTGACCGATTGTACAGTTGCTGTGCGTCCTACTTTGCGCAGGCCGTGCTTATTCTCTCGCTCTTTTCCTCTTTCTGTTTCCCCCTTTTCTTACCCCCAGTGTTGGGTAGCAAACCGCACGCTCGTCTGGTTGACCTCCCTGCTTTTTTTCGTCTCCTTGCGTTCTCTCTCTCTCCAAGAAATTATGGGGTTTTATGTTCTAAAACCACGATCTGATTATGAGGCACACCTTATAGTGGAATACTCCGGAATAATTTGGACCACCTGGGGTCCTTTACCGTGCACCTAAACCTAAGTACACGGGTGTTTTCGCATTTCGCCCCCATCGAAATGCTGCCGCCGTGAGCGAGATTTGATCCCGCGACCTCGTGCTTAGCAGCCCAACACCAAAGCCACTAAGCAACCACTTGTCAATCACATTTGGTGCCCTATGTACTTCTTTTAAAGTTGTTGTGGTCTAAGCTCACGTGGCTGGAGTAGTATTTAAAGCACAATAGGGACAAAAACAAAAGAAAGAAATGAAAAGGACATAAAGAAGGAAAGAAAGCAAATAAAAGAATAATCAGATATTATGGAGTATAAAAGATCGTTAACCGGAGGTTCGCCATCTAATCTTTCTTTTCATTGCCGAGATTGTAAGTGCACGCTGAAATTCGCTGAATGCGCTGTTTACGCTGAATGCGCTGAATACGTGTCTTATGCTCAAGGCCTGGCATATCAAAAGCAATGGAAATGCATGCGTGAGCCAGCCTTCGATTAACTTGCACAAGGAAGAAATGAAATGGCTGAACAGTTATCTCTCGCGTAGGCCCGCACGTTTCCCTGATTGACAGGTGGCGCTACCATACCTGAGCATGCGCAAGTTTTGTGTATACGTTTTTTTTTGCGCTGCAGTGCAACCTTCAGTTGACAGTCGGCGTTTGTGTTGTCTGGTACTCTTCTCTTGTGTCTGTGTCTTCCCGCCTTATCTTCTTTCACGATGAATCCTTGCCATCTAGCTCAACTTTCTGTGGATCTAAGAAAAGGAACTTCGCGAATAGCATATACATACGACGCCACTGGGCTTCTGCATCCTTCGCACAAACAGCAACACGTCACACAGACTCTGGGACAATGTCTTTGGCTTTGCACGCAACACATACTGACATCCACACTCGGCAGTATACCGAAAAGTAAAATATAAAAAATAACTATGCAGGTCCCACGCACTAAAGGAATCAATTCTGTGCAAAGCATTTTACATCTAGCTGGCCATCCAGCATCGCTTGGGGTTTCGCAAACCGTTACCACGTGGACCAACGTGTTTGTGTAAGGCGAGCAGTCGTCTGTGTGGTGCAAGCGTGTGTGTGACGACAGAAGCAAGACGACAGCGGCGGCGGCGGCGACGACGACGATCGTATGATTTCTAGACAGGTCGTTCCAGGCGTGTTTACGAAATGCCGATTTTGGGTTCTACGTATAGGCGAGAGAAGCACAGGTTGTGACGTCTTCTGCGACTAAACGTTATATAATTGTACGTAATTCTGTCTATGTTATGTAGTGTATGTTAAAGTGACGATGGAATTTGTACACCGGCGAAGAAACGTTAAAACCAATTCGAACTGGGCCGATCATGAAGGCGGTACAAAGTCGCTCGGCTTCTACATGCGTATAGCTGCTATGAGCAAAGGACAGCGTAATGTGTGCCGATCTCGAAGGTGGTGAGCTAGCTACCACGAGGGAAGAGTGCGAGAAACTGGCACGTGGCGCACGTAGTTGGCTTTGACAACAGTGGAGTACGTGTGCGAGCGTGGTCTTATGGCTGGACCATCGGGCTACTGCGCTGGAAGACCGGTTCGATCCCACCGTCGCTCACACCTTTCTTTTCATTGAAAAGGCCGGAAAAGGGCAAGACAGGAGTCCTACCGTAATGTGCCCGGAATGAGACAAACAATGCTTCACATTAAAACAATCATTGGAGGAGTGTTTGGCCGACCCTTCAGCCGTCAACACTGCTGCGATAGCAAGGCTCGCCGAAGCCATTAGCTTCGCGGAAAACGATGATGGGGGAGCGCTGAACAATATGAAGAAGGTAACAGGAGACAAGGTGTGCATCTACTCATTGATGCGTGCAACGTTGATGATCCTTGATAATCGTCTTTCCAGCATAGAAAAAAGTAAGCAAGGGTTACACGTTTGTAAAACGTGAAGGCGAAAGCCTACCCGCTGTGGAAGAAGACCACGACGAACGTTCGAGCTGTGGCACGAGCATGTCTCCGTGACCACGTGATGTGTGCAATCACACACACAGTAGCCACACCTTTAGTAAGCCAGAACCGTGGAGCAGCCGTGGCTTCAAGGAAGCGTGCTCGTTTTCACGCCGCGCATGCCCGGGTTCGATACCCACCCAGAGCAACGTGCACTAAAATTTTTTCTAGGCCACTAATTTACTTACATGAACCTTCCTGAGGAATGTGACGTCAATCCGAGCATTTTTAGGCCTGTTTTTACTCTTTGCGGCGTCGGCCATTTTTCGTCACGGCGCAGTTTCGCCAAGGTCATCGCCAACATAGCCATCAAAGCTTCCACCTTAAAAGTTGCTAGGGCCATGGGATAACGGATCATTACAGCGATCAGCTCTGAACGCTTTAATAACTTTTTTTTTTTAGTGAGAGTGACATTGTAACCATGTATGTCCTTGTGTGTTGTTGTTATGTTCTAGAAGTTCTGTGTGGGTTATAGATTGGTTTGTGCGCTGTTTTTTTATCTATATTGACTGTTGTGATTTAAGCATGTTTACGAAATAGGCTTTATTGCCAGACCGTTGTTTGTATATTCATATCACCTCATGTTATCATGCTTTGCACAATGGAGAATCTATTGTTTGCGAAGAAGCCGGCGACAGAACAGTTGCCAATATTTGCTCTGTCATCAAAATAAATCACTCACTCACACGATTTAAGTTTTACTGCCCTTAATTCAAATGAAAAGTTAGCTTTTGCTGGCTGGAATCCAACCTCCTAAAGTGGAATAATATATCGCCTGATCAACCGAAGTGCTACACCTACAGGGCTAGTGTATAAAAAGTTATTTATTTTGTTCTAAAACATGTGATTAACATTTCTGAGTATTGTCTCCTAATTAATTACACGTTGCGCTATCTATAATTAAAATGTGGCTGCGAGCAGGCCTATGGTTTACAGACCAGATGTTATGACAGGTTAAAGTAAAAAAAAAAGAACTCTATTAAGTGACTGAAACATGAATGTCGAAAATTAAAAATAAAATGTGCAGAAACCATGGACGATGCATGTCAATGTTAGCGAATAGCCGAACGCATTTAGAGCAGCTGTTCGCTTTATTAAAGGAATAATGCGCTGGCGTATATTTGTGGCAGGGCGCATATTTATATCGCGTTTTTTGTTTCATCGCGTAATTTTTTAGAGACCAGAGCCGTGAACCAGTACATTTGTAGCCGTGCCGGAGCCTCGTAACGCAGCCGCTACAAAGAGAGAGTACGAAAGGAGAGAAGAGGAGGGCAGTCCTTTCCCCGCGCTCCACCACATCTAAACCTTCAGGCGCACCAGAGCTCTCACGCTCAACACGTGTTGCGACGTAAGGAAGACATGTCTACAACGGAGCCAAGTTCTACCTTCGCATTGTCGCCCATTGTCCGTCTGCCTTTAACACATTCCCCAATGCAGAGCAGCCAACAGGACAGTTGGCCTTTCTGCATTGAACCTCTGCCCTTCATCTCTTATTTCCTCAGTTCACAGCCACCGGAATAGCCGTGGATGCTTAATGAAATTTTACGGAATATTTATTTGACCATTGCGAATTCGGCATCGAAGTTTTTTTTTAATCTGATACATTTACCATTGATACAACTCGATTGCGGGACAGCCCACGTTCTTTGTATCGGCGGGTAAAGTTCGACCGCTACCAAAAGCCAACAACCTTGGCCCGCATTTCTACCGTGGTTGTAATCAATATCTATCTGCTAATGATACCGCTTTCGAAAGACAGCAGTATTTGTTGACGAGCAAATACCGACAGCAGTCATATATAGAACACTATAAAAATAACTTTCTTTTGCTGCGGTAGCTGTATCGGGGACGGAGTCGCAGTGGGGTGCGTGAAACGTTTTGTGCATGCTACTGAGGGTCTAACGGCACTAAGGTACAGAACCTAACCTAATAAACAAGTGACATTGGTTCATGCATTAGAAAGCTTTCATGCTTAACTTATCATAAGCTAGTGGGGGTCCTACAGTCAAATCGTGCAATCGTGCTCGCTCCCTTTTCGTAGTGGGCCCGCCGTGGTCAGACGTGGTGGGCGCGAATTGACATCATCTCTGTCTTGCTGCCCGCGTCTCTTGATGCCATTTCAGGACCCTCAGACGTGCCAGACGCGGTGGCACCATAGTGGAGAAACCGGGAAATTTCTGCGACTAGTTGAACACTTGTAAGCCTTGTAACTTATGATGTGAAAGGTTTGAGTTTTATGGGTTGCACCTATGGCTGAGTGAGTTCTCTCAAGTGCGACCACTCCCGCTCCACTCGACAAACGTGCTGCCGAGCGACGCCTCTCTGAACGTCGAGCGAAATGCTAAATTTAACTCCGATTGTGTCATGCAGGGCGCGCCAACGGCGCCATCTGTTCACGCGACCCAGGCATGATCGAGTAATGGCTTTTTTCCTCTAAGCAATGATACCAATGTAATTAAAGCACGCGGATAGCTACGGTTGGCAAACATGTAGGCCAAAATAGTATAAGATATTTTGGATACATGCCGCTTTAACAAGCGACAACCTATGCTGATCGAAGTAAAAGAGGTTTCACGTCATAACAACAACAACAACAACAACAAAAACAACAACAACAAAAACGACAACGAAAAAAACAAACTCAGGCATTGTTCAATAAGCAGACTAATTCTCAAGTAGTAACCGGGGTAAACCGAAGGTGCCTGATAATGTTTTCGACCCTTTGAGTGCAGTCCGTGGCGGAGCGCGTCTAATGGGCTTTAATTTAGGAGTCTGGGAGTATTGAACTTTGAACACAAGTGCAAAGTGTTCGAATAGATGCCTCGACACTTGATTTCTTCTATCGCTAGTTTATGACCGAGTATAGAAGCGTGGCAATAATGCTTATATATATATATATATATATATATATATATATATATATATATAAACCATATTATAACAAGCCAACAAACAGTGACACCAAGGACAACATAGGGGAAATTACTTGTACTTACTAATTGAATTAAAGAAATGATAAATTAATGGAAATGAAAACGGAATGAAGAAAAACTGTCCGCAGGTGGGGAACGATCCCATGTCTTCGCATTAGACGTGCGATGTTCTTACCAATGAGCTACAGCAGAGCCGTTTTCCTATCCACTTTCTGGGGTATTTATGTTTTGCTACTACAACTAAACCTGGGAGTGTTAACCAGCGCCACCACTCACAAACCATGGCGGCGGATGTGGAACACTCTTTCCGCCACAGGCTTCACGAATACGTGATCTTTTTGGGTGAAGGCAACTGGTCAATAAACCCACATATGCTACCTGAAGGCATCAATGTTGCCGGATTCGAGCCCTCGTTATGTAATGAACGAGAAGAAAGGGAACCGAGGTGCCCGATTATTATTAATCCTATCATAAGAAGCCAACAAACAATGACAGCATAGGGAAAATTACTTGTACTTACTAATTGAATTAAAGCAATGATAAATTAATGGAAATGAAAATGGATGAAAAAACAAGTGTCCGCAGGTGGGGATTGATCCCACGTCTTCGCATAACACGTGCGATGTTCTTACCATTGAGCTACCGCGGAGCCGTTTTCCAGTGTCGCAAAAGAAGCATTGCGCAGCATCGGGGTCTGCTACACTTTGAAATGAGCTTCTGAGAAGCGGGAAGAAACGGTGAAGCAAGCTTAATGAAGGAAATAAAATTAACGCGCAACCAAAGTTACGCTCCAATGCGTATAACGCGGCGCTCAACGAACCTATAAAGTTCGCCACGCCGACTAAGGCGCAGCGCGCCCTCGAAAGAAGACGGAACAACGCGAGGTTTATTTCACGGTGTCGTGCAACCCACATTGCAGACAGTGGGAAACGACGCGCGTCTTTGGTGGCGAGCGATTCGTGTCCTTGGTTCTCTCACGTGCCGCGGCAGTTTTCAGATGCGGCGCGTGCCGGTTCATACGCGGGATGCGTCAATAAGAGCGGAAGGTAGTTGTTGGCACCGTCAGGAATCACACGAGTAACTTCTGCCTGACGCCATGTCTGACCAATAGAGCCGAAGGAGCCTCGTTTTGGTGTTTTAATTTTTGCGAGGGCGACGTCTGTGTGGAGCTTCTCTAGCTGGCGACAGGCCTGGGTTGTTGCCAAACGAGGGCAACGTTCTTATACCCGTATAAAAGGTGCGAGGATCGCCCCGCCACACCACTCGCTGCATTGAAGCTTTCTGATTCGGCGGTGTCCACATAGTGAAGAGCCAGAGAATAATCATGAAGGCGTTTCTGGTCTGTGCCCTGCTCGCTACGATCGTCGCTGTGAGCTTAGCTCACCATTTGGAGCTCTGCAGTAAGTATACCGGGTGGGGTTATATAGTGTATGCCCTCAAGTGCGGACGGATCCTAGCCACGTGACTTGTCATTAGTGCTCAGTGTCTGATCGCCGCACGCATTGTGACGCGTTGGAAGATTACCTCGCTGCATGCAAACATGCTGAAGTGTGCTTTTTTTCATGACTGAGAAATTTGTTGGCTACTATATTTAAAAGGACGTCCTGGTTGGTAACCTTTCGAAAGTGGGCCGGAGTAAATTCTCGCCGGTAAATTGTAAATACGAAGCCCTGTTGTAGCGCTTGCGAAAGTGAAAGTTCAGTGCTTATCTTCATTCTAGTTTCTCATGCCTTGCCCCTCCCTACTTTAAATATTCTGGGTCGCCTTGCTTAACTTGCCATACTTTGCGTGATGCCCGATGAACCCCCATGATGGACATATAAAACCAGATTTGTAAAATTGACGCGTTATTTGTGCCGTTCAAACCAACTTGACGGGTTCTGATAATTTTTTGATTGTCTACGTCCCTGACCACAGTGCCTCATTTTCTTCTCCGCAGACAAAAAAGACGAGCAGCTCAAGAATGAACTCCAGTGCATTGGGCTGCACATCTCGGCGGGGGTAAGACAAGAGCTATATATATTGGAGCTTGTGACTGGAGAGTATGTTAGTGTGTTAGTTCGGCCTTCTTCCGTTCCTGAAGCGCTAATTGTGGTTCCTGAGCTTTTGGCAAGAGTTCAACACGATGGACGCGCACTGAGGAAATGGAGCACCGGGAAGCACATGGCAGAATGATGCCTGGCTACAGGTGCTCTCAATTATTACAGTAAGCTGTAAATAAGTGTCGAACCATCTCCTCTCCCCCCCCCCCCTCCCTCATTTCTTCTTCCTCCGCTTGCTTATATACAGACACAGTGCACACCGCAGCTGAACGCGCCTCTTACAGCCACGGTGTTCACTGCGACTTATAACCGCTAGACTAGGCACAGTTTGCATTGTTTTCAAAGGCATGAAAGCATGATGAAGTTATTATAATGCTCAGTTGCTGGCCTTTGTTAACCGTTTCTTACTTTTCTGATCGTTTCTGATCCCGCCACCTCGTGCCCAACACCATAGCCACTAAGCGACAACAGCGGTGAACTCTTTCCTAGGACGACGTTCTGGCAGAAAGTAATTTGTCGCATCAGTGTTTCAAACCGTAACTGAGTCTTTGAATTCAATCGGTTGGGGAACAAAAACGACGTAATATTTCACGGCCGCGGTTCTTCCGTCGCATTTCTTACTAGCGATATTGCCGGTGAAAAAAATTTTAGTAGTGTAAATTTCTGTCCGAGATTGATGTGGAATGACTCTACCTCTGCTGCTCTTCTTACGTGGAGGCGATTTACAAGTCGCTTCGAAATAAACGGTGTTTGAATTTCACGATGCGACTGCACAATTGCGAGCAGTGAGGAGTATGCCTCTGTAATTGCAGACGTCTTACTAAGTAAGCTTAATTGCAAACACGAACGCAAGAAGAAACGAAAAGGACAACATAATTAAACGCCACAATATACAACGGAATGCTTTTACTTGCTTGATGTGTCCGTGTTTGCGCACCTACATGTTTCAGTAACATGAATCTCTCCACCAACTCGCTCAACATTGTGTCGGTCAAAACGCACATATATTGCACGAATTTGGGAATTGTATGCTCTGTTGGTTTACAAAGATTCTTGTTCTAAGCAAAGTCTTTTTCAAAATCCGGCGTCTTAATTATTTGCTGGTTTGCAGTCATTGTTAGCCAGTGTCCATTATACAAACTGTTCTTGCGTATAATCGAGTGGCTTACTCTTCCATTCCAGTATAAACTGAAGCGCGAGTCATTTTTGTGACAGCCTTCTTCAGTGTAACTTTCGTTGGCCATGTAATGCAGGCGAACCAAAGCTTTGACAAGGCATTGAAGACTCTGAGCTGCCAGGACTGGAGCTGCGTCATCCGGAAGCTCTGCGTCGGAAACAACCTGGTGAGATCTTGTTTCTTCTATAGCAGTTTTTAATACACATGGTATACATTCGGGCAGTAAGGCATAATTTAGAGCTACATACGAGCTTGCCAGTAAGGCGTCAACGTAATATTTTGCTAGAATTCGTGGCCTACAAGGTATAAAATTATGTTGTTCGGGAGCGTTTCAAAGAGGATCATACAAGGCGTTTAAAGTTAACTATCCGTAATATTAATAAAAAAGCAATCATGGCTACGCAAGTGCGGCTGGCTCAGGTGGCTCTGCACTTTTGCGGACACACATACAGGCCCGAGTAGCTACCTCAACCGAATCGGTACTTCTTTTCTGTTCAACACCGTGTTCTCAATGCCGGATAAAAGTTAGCTCTTTAGATGATATAAATGCGAGAATCAGGAAAGCTTAACGCAACAAGAAACTTTACATCATGTAATGATGCAGCATGACCACAGCTCTGGCTCGAGTTAAGCAAGACTTAACGAATGGGGACGCAATGGCAGTGCGTTGTGTTTTTGGAACACTGCTGTAAAATGAAGCCAGTAGAAATCCTGACCTTGCGCTGCCCAAATAATGTAAATCAGTGCTACTAGTAGCAGCATTATTGATTAGTATGAACAAATTATGAATGACAATAAAATGACTACTTTCGTTAGTCGCTTCGATATTGCGTTAACAACAAAAGATAGTCATCAAAATTTGTACTGTACAATAACTCCAAGAACGAGTGCCACTGCATTTTTGATAAATAAAGGGGTACAAAAAGGTGTGCGTGAAACTTTCGATGACTCATGGAATTTTTGTCTACTTTTCTTGAACAGGAAGCCGCCATGGCCAACCATTTCACGGTGAGTCGATGTGCCCCAACATGGGCGTTTATAATTTATGGAAACAGTTGCGCTCGATCTTGTACACAAGATCGAGCGCAACTGTTTCCATAAATGTTTCCGCAAATGTTTCCATAAGGGTCGATATAGGCACTCACCAATGCGTCCCTGGGCATGCTACTACTGTTTCTTTCATTTGCCTAAAGTGAGCGCTAACAAAGACGAAAATGGACTAAAATGACATTTGAAATAAATTTAATAAAAAATATTTGTACTCTAATGACATTACGTTTAAAGCACCGCAATTTGAAATGACAGTTATTTGCCTTTGGAAAGGCAATTATTAAATTAATTTCCTGCAGCTGACGACTTATAATTTCAGTTATTTAGAGGCGTCGTAGGCAATTATTTTATGCTAATTGAATATCCATGCGATGACAAAGGTTAATCCAGCTGTAGTAGGAAACCTGAAATATATATATATATATATATACATATATATGTGAAAATGAAACTTTGCCAGAGTAGAGGGATTAGCTGAAATATTTACTGAGGAAGCTAGAAAGTTGTGAATTAATAAGGAAAATCAGAAAAAAGTTGCCCTACGTGAAGCACGCCAAATAGATCAAGCAGATACTTCAAACGTGAGAGCCAATTCAGGAAAGGTTCACGAAAATGTACAGTGTGGCCTGCTGGAAAACCATAAAATGAAGCGAAGTTGCTTAAAGGGAGTAAATAAAGACATGTAACATTTTGCACGAGTATACGTGAATATCCTTACGCGCTGATACTGTAATTCAAAAGGGCCTTCAAACAGACAGACAGACAATGAACTTTATTCAGGTCCTGAGGAGAGACTTCGAGACCCCCTTACGAGGGAGGAGCCGGCGCGGGCCGCTCCCACGTCGGGACGGGCAGGCCGTGCCTGACCGCCGCGTCGCGGGCCACCTGAACGGCCCGTAGCTGAAAGTGGGAAATGAATGAATAAGCGTGTTAATCAGACCAGGTCGTTCTAAGCGGCCGCGACGGCGCAGGGGGTGGAGAGATCACGTGAGCAGCACGTGTAGAGGGATCAAAATCGGCGTACGTGGTGCGTCACATAGTCGTTAGCCTGCTGCGTGGGAAATTATGACAGTTTCGGTTTTATTTGTGTTCAGTGATCCTGCAATGTGCCATAAGTTTGGGAGAAGTTTGTCTTTATTATGACTGTGGTTGTTTTTTTTTTCTTTTTTCTTTTTTTGCAAAAGCTAGAGCAAGCCGGCCACTTTCCATTTTCTCTCTGTCTTTTTTTGACCGTTGCGCCCTGTTTTTGAATATGTGTAAGGTGATGCTGGTGCCTCTTCAAGGCGCCGGCTACTGCTCTGCTCCGAAGAAAAAAAGAGGACAAAGACAAACTTAGCGTAGACTAAAGCCATTCATAGCTTACCTGGCAGTTCTTGTGCATTATTGGGGATACTCGCACCGCTTTGCTACCGATATGGCACAACGATAAGCGGGCCAGTAGGTAGACGTTCATTATGTGCTCTCTTTAGCGCAACGAAAAAGGCGATACGCGCTGGAAGTGCTTCTCCTGTGTTTTCCTCGTAGTTGCGCGATAACGTCCACATGGAGAACCGCATACCCTCTCTGTGCTTACAGCAATCTGCATCGGCCGTTATGGTGAATCGCGGCTTCAGGGTCGTCTCGCAGGTGCTCAGATCCGTTCCCCGTACTCAGAAATTCGGAACATTTGATATAGTTGGCCCACTCCAACACCAGAAGACGCACAGCGGCCTTTAAAACACGAAATCGGCGCGATGACGATGACAGTGGTCGGTTGCTGTGTGCAGCCAATCGGAAAACTGAGAAACGGCGCGAAAGAAGAAAAGGTGGTGAGAACACCTTACTACATACATAGTGAAGTATTTGATACGCACAGAACAACTTCTTCTAGTATAGGAGAACCGAAAGGAAAGAAAATCCTACGTATTCACTCGGAATCCATGTCCTCTCCAGCAATGAAATAGCGACTTAGCACAGAAAATAATGAGTTTGAGTTACCTTTGCTTTAAAAAATTTATGGCGGCAGCTCGTCACTGAACGTGTAAGAAGTTCGTAAATAAACAGGTTATCTCCACATTTTATCCACGTGAAATCAGGGCACTAAAATTATCAGGGTATTTATTTACTCTTTATTAGCCTACTGTGACGCTTTGATCGAGAAATGCATTCGGATGGTTCTGTCAGGCAAGCATTATTTGCTGTATCATATACCGGGTGTTTCAGAGAACACTTTCAAAAATTTTTAGAGGTTGCCTGTGGCAGTTCTAGTAGCGTGTATACTAGAATGGGGGGGAGTGGGTCTAGCGGACGCCTTTGCAAGCGCCGAGGGTGACGCAAAAAAACGTGGAAATTGTGGCGGCGCTGCCGTCGCCTTAATCTGAATCGCCCGCCAATAATCGTTGGCTCCGGCTGTTTCGGCAGCGCTCAATGGCTGAGGCGAGCTCACGGGCTGAGTAGCTGTCGTCTGCTCGACGCACCGTCGTTGTTGCGTCGTTTGAATTCTTTCTGCCACTCTTTTTCTATTTTATGTACAATAATAGATCGGTGGGGAATAATATCAGTGTTGCCGCCACCGAGTATCCGCCCGTCAAAGCTCCATGCATCTGCGGTAGGGTCTCCGACGCGACAAGCGTCCGGCGGGCGTGCGGGGACGCTCATTCGGTAGAAAGCGTCGGTGGCGCCACCTTTTCAATAAAAAAAGCCTCAGCGGGGAGCCTGCGTTGGACCCACTCCCCGAATCTAGTACACTCTAGTTCTAGTTCACGAGCTTGTCTACTCGAAGAGGCGAACATTACTTGCACATAAAATTGAAATGCCTAACCGACTAATTAACAAAAAATCACTAATTAGGTTTTTCACTAATTACCTGATGGCCCATATTGCAATTTACAAATTCTAGCCGTGGAGTTCGCAAGGCGGATCCACTTGGAACGAATTCTCAGGATGACACCAGTTTCAAGATATTCATTCCTGAACTTTGCGGAGAAATGTAAATGCGGAGAAGGTGACCGACCAATGAGAAAAGGCGCTTACGAACGAGACACTTCGTGAATTCGACCCTTGGCTATCAGATGGTTGCACTGCCACATCGTAATTTCTAGTGTCTAGCGTGTTTCTAGAGTGACTGTAAAGGCAGTCTTTATTTTACATTATCATTATGTGGTGTTTATAAGCTGGAAATTAAGAACGATGTACATTTAATTTCAGGAAGGGCGCAAAGTAAAGAAAATAAAAAAGCTCTTTGCTGCTGTGAAATATGGTTGTACGTTGGCTCAATTATAGACGTTACATGTTACGCGCCCGTATTTCTTTCGTTTTACAGAAGCCTCAAATCACGGAGATTCACAACGCTGCCACCACCTGCGATCCAGAGGCTGGGCACCACCACCACCACCACTGAATACAGTCCACTCTAAAGAAATCCGAGAACGGAGCCTTGGTTGGGCAAACAGTTCCTACAAATTCCAGAGGCACTCCATCGAGGGACTGCGGGCAGCTTTATGTCTTGTAAGGCAAAATGTTTTATCTTGTCGTAATAAGGTCAAATAAAGACACTTTTCTGTGAAACCATGCCGACTCTTCATAGATGATTTGCTCAGACATGAAACCGTGCGTCTACTTGCATGTCGGTGCCATCTTTTTTATGACGAATCCCCCACTCGTTTATTTGTGTAGCTGTGGGACCTTGTTTGGTAAGCATACGTATCAGTGCTCTTCCTGAAAGTGGGAGACAAGGGATGTTAAAGGGACACTAAAGAGAAACAGGAAGTTCAGCTGGAATAAAAGAGAGACCTTAGGAATGCATGCCGTTTTTGTTGGGTGCAAAAATATGAGCTATTAGCGGAGAAATTCGTAAACAAAGACCAAATATCTCTTCCTCAATTTCTCTTACCCCTGATTCGACGCTGAAGCAGTGTCATCATGCATTTCATTGCTGTCAGCGAATCAGAGGGTGCCATGATACGTCACCACTTGCATAAACGGCCCAGGCGCTCGCTCCATCATAGGCTGCATGGCCGCTGCGTTTGCGTTCGCTGCGACTTTTGCTAAGGTGTTCTGTGGCCGCGAAGGATACCATTGCTGACGCTGGACCTTGCAACGAAGAGCTCGCTGGGAAGCCGGACTGCATTTGAGCGACTTCAATGAAACGGAGTGCGAAATGATCCACCCTGCTGGCGCGGTAGGTGTTTCCGCGTAGGATGCCGGTGAGCCACTGGCCGCGCCGACGGAAAGCGAAGCCTCGTTTTCGTCGACACCAGGCGACAATGTTCCCGATAGAACAAGCGTAGAAAATTCCGATAGAACAAGCGTACTCGGTATCGTTTTTTCCTCTTTTTATTAATGACATTCAGCACTCACCGAGCCGCCAGTTTGCTGCGCCACTTTGCGGCATCAGTATGGGGATTTCATGAAGACGACATCGATGGGACAGCTGCTCGAGAAAGGGCTGGCCTCTGGGGCACGCCAAGGTACTTTCCGAAAGCAAAATTATATATATAATCCGAGGGCGAGAAATGCAGAGAGCACATCATAGGTTTCTCTGGCGCTTTTGCCGTTTTATCATCGGCAGAGCACTGAGCCATTGCGAACGCCGGCGCTCATCGTGCGACACCACATGAAAGGACACAGTCGGATCAACACTGCCGCTGCCCCTGAACACGCGCCTTGCGCCGTTGATACAGCCCTCAACACGACACACACGAGGCATTTTCTGGCTGTTTCCCGCGAAGTCAACGTTTTTCGAGCCACGCAACACGCAACCAAACACTGCAACACTGTAGAGCGGAACAGGCGCGCGCGATGATGCATGGAGCAAAAACGAAACTACGAAACTATCACGACCGCATGTAACGCCTCACCATTTTTTGTTATTACTTATTTAAATTTGCGCTAAACTTGTACGTCCTCGCTTGAAACAGCTTAAAAAGTTGGCAAATGCTGTTTATGTACGTTTAAGGTGTATTTTATTTTGCGTTTTATTAACAGCGATAAATCGCTCTCGACCAATCGCGGCCGGGCGGCGTTTGTGATCTCCGACGTCACGAACGTGTAGTGTGGGAAATTCGAAGGGGCGTCAGCACATATCCTTCAGTTTTTCGCTATTTTCTCGCTTATTAAACCTCTGTTCGCATAAGAATGGTATGTCTGTGATCGTGATAGGATAATCTGCCATTAAAGCTGAGCTTCCGGTTTCTCTTGTGTCCCTTTAAATCAAAGCCAAAAGAGCAAATTCTTGAGTTGCACTCAGACTTTACCTTGGATTTGAAGCTACAGACGGCGTGCGACAGGAGTAGTGTTTCGAGGAAATATTGTGACTAATTCAATACTTATATTTCTTTAGCTCTTTCTTAATCACGTGTAAGAAAGCACGCAATGAAACAAGCTACGCGTCATTTTGCATGCTATTTCGACAGTGCAGTGAGCAATTATTGCCTTAACCCTACTTTACTCACCAACTCCACCTCCTTCTATCTTGAAAATTAATGGTTTGATGGAGCCTTAAAGGACTTCAGTAAACAGTTCGTTTTGAAAGGGTAGGCGTACATCACTACCACGCTGGCAGAATATACCGGGACACATTTAACAAAGTATAGTTTGTCGGTAATAACGTTCTTTCATTGAGCGGCCGCTTTGTGGTATACCTAGCACTATGTAGACGCTGTGCAACATGGCTTCTTCAAAGCCTTCAGGGGCGGAATTCACTAAGCGAACTTGCGAACAAATTTTGACGTAAGAAAAATCTACCGAAAACTTCAGAGCCCTTGCACTACTGTGAAGATGGAAGCCAGCGAAGCTGTGGCTATGGTGGGTCTGCTGTAGTGAATACTTCCGCCACGATGAGAATGAACGTATCGTCGTTGGGCATCACCCAACCGAACATGTCTACCACGAACGTTCCGGTTTAGGATCTCGCGTTGAAACCGGAAGTTGGCGCTAGCGTTGCCGAGGCATGCACCCCCGTTGTCGGTTTCCTGCAGGGCAAGACGACGCTGACGTTTGGCCTCAACATCGTGGTTCCGCAACTCGGGGTCGGCTGCTCTTCACTGAGGTTAGCCTCAACATCCGTTCCCTCAACTCAGGATCCGCGGCTCTTCGCTGACATTTCGCCGGGGCTTCGGAAGCCCTCACGCTAGAATCAGCCCGTCGACGACGAGCCCTCTCTCGAGCGCGTTCACGGCGGCACTGCTCAAACGCGTTAGGACATGTCGTCAGTTGCTCATGAATAGATCATACCCCCTAAGCAATGGCTCATACCCGTGTAAACGCGGCCTCCCCATTATGACGACAGAAGAGAAGTGAAATTCTATGCTGGTATGATTAGCGCCAGCGCAGCCAGCTGTGGAAGCAGACGATGACGACGAACGCTGGAGCAGTGGCACGAGCACGAGCGCGAACCGAGGGGCGCCAACGAGCCAGCTGCGGAAGAAGACGACACTTGAGCCAATGCTGATGATTATAGTTCTTTTCTAGACGCGGACACGATCCTGGGGAAACTAGCCAACACCTTCGCTGTTAAAAATTCAGTGCGATTTCACTCTGTGAAGGTGGATGACCAGCCAAGCTGTGGGTGTGGTGATTGACCGTTGCTCCGGTGAAACGTTCCGATTTCGCGGGATCGGGGCCACATGGACGGTTCGCATTTATTTCCGCCTCGCGGTCCTGGCGGGCAGGACGCTTACTCTTGGCGTCCGCAACCCACTCATCGTTGGTGGCATCCTCCCGCCGCCAGCCACAGCACATAAGAACCATCTTGAAATGCAGCGCAACGGCATGGCACAACAGAGAGGAAGACGATCACAGGCGCAAACTAACAACTGAATTATTGACGTTGCTTCGTCCAATTCTTCAAAGAAGTGGACCAATCCGCCTTTTTCACGGCCCGAGGGCGCATGCGCCTTGCCCTGGCGGATTAGTCGCGAATCGTTTTGGAAGGGTCGAGCGCGCGGCCCTGCCTTGGGAAAACGTATCCCCCCCCCCTCCCCACCAAAAAAAAAAAAAAGCGCTCGGACGCACGCTACTGCAAACTCGTGCCGTGTACCGCGTTGAAACTTCACTGATAGCTCGACGTCGGTGCGGTTCCGAAACCTTGCGTAGCGAAGTCTCATTCACACAGACGTCAAACGCTCCGTCGCGTCACCGTCACGGCACCGGTTTCCGTCAGGGGAGAGGGTTTCCGAGTCGTTTTCCCCTCAAAAACACGTCGCCGGTGACGCAGAGCGGTGCTCTACGTTTAGAAAATCGGCCAATCAGAAATTAAGAAGCCGTCGCTAAATAGAGCCATTTTACAAAGCTGAAGCTGGCCACAGCAGCGGCTCTTGGTTTGTTTACATGCGTTCCACGTGGTGGCAGATCGAAAACTCAGCTGTGCGCTTCGGTGGTGTTCAAATGTGCGACATGGACAACGCCGAAGGCAGAACTTACGATTCCTGCACATGTTTCGCCCCCACGTACTTCTTCGGCGCCGAGCTTTGCGCGCTTGTTGCTGTCTCTGCTTGCCAAGCACGAACAGCAGCAGAAAACCGCTCAGCATCACGAAAGCAGACCCGTTGTACAGTGTACTAAAATATATAGTAGTGAGCTCAGAGGCGCCGGGCGCCTGAAGCCGCCGATGCCAACTTGGAAACGGAGCTATGCATTGAAATCGATGGTGCAACGCCTGGTATGCCACAAGGAAAGCGCATGTTGAAACACATTCAAAGAGGGGCGTCGTTGTCGAGATCAGTGTAGCGACCGCGACCGCGTTCGCGCCCTTGCTTCGACGTAGCGGTGCTCGCTGTGCGTGTTCGCGGCGTCTCTTTGCATGTGCAGCAATATGCGCTTTCCCTGTAGCACAACAAGCGTCGCACCGTCGATTTCCAAGTTGACATCGGCGGCTTCGCCTCGCTCCGTTGCAGCTGGTGCGCAGTGAGCACTATACCCTTTTATTCTAGTACACTGTTCCTGTGGTTGTTGTGGCTCATTAGACAATTTATTACTAGTTTAGGCAAATATTACACACCATCATATTAGTCAATGTGATTCAATGCGTAATATTTATCTAGGTTTAGGCCAACATGGGACCGGTCAGTCAACAGTGTACAAAACTGCTACTGTCGACGTCGCCACCGCCGTCGCCTATTCGTACACTGCTCCGTCGCGTCTGCAGTACGTTTTTTTTTTTTTTTTTTTTTTTTTTTTTTTTTTTGACGCGACGGTGACGCGACGGAGTGCTTGACGGCTGTGTGAATGAGGCCTAAGACTGCAACGTGCTGCAACTCTACTTCAAAACAGAAAGTGGCGGGGGCTTCGTCCGGACTGCACAGGGAACCACGTATATATAGTTGCCGCCTTGCATTGATGGCTACAATAGCAAATTTGTTGATAAACCCCTGCGTTACACTTGGACGGCACTTAAATACATCACGTTGCTGACGAAGACTTCTTGCAGCGTTGGCTCTCGCTTGCTGGTATATAGTGGCAGCGTGTGCCCGACTTCACGTACTCGTTTAAGGCGCGGTAACAATGGGTCGATACGACACCGACAAGACGCGCACGCCAACGATTGGCCGACTATTCAGCACACTGTGTCGCTGAGACCATTTTATCATACCAAGCCTACAAGACGTAACCGACGAGTGTGAAATGTCGTACTGCGACGGGCTTTCTTGTCGACGGCACCGATAAAATCAGCGTGCCGACCATCGTTCGACCGAACCCCGCGCGATCGGCCGTCGAACCGATAACGCGATAGCCGCAACGCCTTCGTTGGTATATGTAAATAATCGAGCTCAAAGTGAGTCAAAACATGCCTACGAAGTTGAAATGCACAAGCTTCGACCCTCTCAAGCCGTGCACATGAAGTTTGAGCCAATGTTCATCCTATTCAGCGAAGGTTAGGCCTGGCGCCGTCGAGTTCGTGCACCCGCTACCGGCGGACCTGTACTGAAAAGTAAGCAAGTTAGGACGAAGGAAACTGCTTTTATAGTTCATTTCTGGCCTTAGCGATTTGAAATAAATTACCCTTCGCTTCCCACGACACGTACACAATAAGCTGCAAGCGGGGACGCAGTGCTGTGTCCAACGGCTGTGCCAACATCTGTATCGTCACCGTTCCCGTATACGCTGCCGGTCGTATTCGCAACGTAGATGGGTGGGTTCATACGTGTTAGCATGCTGACACATTTATTAATTCCTGAGATGTACTGTTTATCTCTGCGTCAAACGCGAAACATGAGACGGTACCATAGAGTAACATGCGGATTACAAGAGTGGCCACTCCAGCCTAAAAGCGGCCGAGCCAGGGGGGTGAATCTTCCTATACCTCCCATTGGTTGTTTTATAGCAGACGCTCATTCGACGCTAGCGCCAAGGCGCACTTCAGTTAGGCCCTAGCGGATGGATGACAGTACTACGGTGGCGAAAAAAAGAAAAGCGGCGCGATTTTTTTTACCCTCCCCCTTTCGCTATAGAACTTTTTTTCTTCCTTTCTGTTCCGCTCTTTTCTTCTTTCCCTCTTGACTTTCCTATTCCTCCTCGCAAGCCTCGCCTCACCCTCCCCTCATGCCACGCGCAATGCTCTTTTTTTATTTCTTTAGCTGTCCGCGGCGCGCTTTTTTTTTCTTTTTTTTTTTTCGCGGGCGTTATCAGACGCACCACCGAACCGAAGCGCGTGCTCCGCGCTCCTCTCCTGTCCGGCCGCGCCATTCGTGCATTCGTGCTGCGTGCTTGCGCGCAGTGGATTCTTTTTACGTTTTCATGCACGCAATCCCGTTCATTATTACGATCAAGCAAGCATGTGCCCAAATTATATTAAAAATAACTGCACTTACAACACAACAGTTCTTTGGAATCACTTTATTGTGTTCGTTTGCGAAAACCAGAATTAGAGCAGACAGTGCAACACACTATAGAATGCAACAAACGCGGATGGTGTTCCATGTTCGCACATGTAAAAAAAGATTTATTGTAATTAACCTAAGGGCCAATGCGCAGAATAGCTTCTCACGGCCTGCTTCTCGCTCGGTCCATAAAATCCACCTCCGTGAAGGGCACAGAGCATATTCTGCGGTTGTTGACCTTGTCTCTGTGCAAACCCATTAGGTCCATCCTTCCAACGTAGGTTAAAAACGCTTCCATCCTGAAGAACAGTGAAGATCATAAATTATAACATCGCAGTTGGAACATACAAAACAGAACTCGTTTCGCATCGCGGCAGAGTACTAGTTGTACCCTTAATTCTCAGAAACGCATTTTTAAACGATTGCGACCAATTAGATAGAAATAAGTGCAAAGCGCACACCTACACACGTGTTCCTTGCGATACGCACAGGTGGTACTATATTTATCATGAGCTTTTTGTTCGCTGCTTGTTGGCACAACGATTTACAGCATCGTTGTGGTGTTTTCAAATCAGCCAACTGCTGCCTCACCACCGCGGACAGCCATGTACGACTGCACACCATTACTATCACAAATAAAAACCGGGAAGTAAATAGCACGGTGCTCATTTGTTGTCTTTAGGGATGCGGTAGAATTTCACGTCGCATGGCTCACTTCGTCTTGATGTGTTCGTACACCACTGAACCACACACGAACAGCGACAGCTGCGAGACATGGCGAAAAAAAAAAAAGCCGACAAACGTGCAACGGTAGGCTACCACAGGGACCACACTGCTAGCACGGAAGGCGAAAAACTGATCGTATAATGCCAGAAAAAAAGCTCTGCCGTTTTGGCCGTTATCAGCACAGCCGACGACGAGCGCTGGCCGCGCCGCCGATAGTTGAAGGCGAGAGAGAAACGACAAAGTTGAGAGAGGGTTGACAAGAAAAAAAAAAGAAAAGCGATTTTTGTTCCGCATCCATCTCATGCATGGCGCTGCAATTCGCGTGGACAAAAAACCAGCGGAGTTTCCGGGGCGTGGCCGAGCTACGCAGCTTCATGCCTCAGTAGCACATGCATGGCACCGAAGGTTGCTTTTTGTAGCGTTAGCTACACTGGCCTAGCCAAGCCCGTTTCGCGCGGCACATCAAGAGCCGTGCTGCGCATGCGCAAGGATCAGTGATGCCACACGGCTTGCGCACCGGAGCCGCCGGAGCCCCGGCAGCAACACTACATTTGCTAGTAGGTACAGCGTTTGACCGCTGGCGCCACGCTGCGCCGCTCGCGAGCCGGCACCTCTCGCGCACTCCGCCGCCGCCGCGCGCGACTCACCGCCGTCGGTCTGCGCATTCCAGAGGAGTGACGTCGTAGCCGTGGTAGACGTGGTAGACGCACTGGCGCCGGCGCGCGCTCGCGGTGCAGTCGCCGTCTGACACTGCGCTGGAGCCGCTGCGCTTCTGACTGGCGTTTGCCAGTGTGGTATAGCCATGGAGAAGGAGAGCGCAAATGCTGCTCAATAATGCAGAAGAAGGGAAAAGTTTAACTCATAAGAATAATCTTATCTTAAGAATAATCTTAAGAATAAGCTAAGAATAATCAGCTGAACCTTTGCTAACGCTACGTATATCCTGGCATAGCCGAGCTAAGCCACTGCAACTTTTTTTTTTTTTAGCTGCGACAATTGCACGTGACACTTTTCGCGAAAGGGCATTCTGAAGTGCATAGGTGAAAATTTGTGCGAAGGCGGGAAAGAAGACATAACCAATACTTTTTTTTTTTCAGGTCATGCCATCCGTAGTCAAGTACTACGGTAATTACTGCTGTGTTGCGTGGTGCATTAACAATGGCAGGACAGGGAGAGAGCGTGGTTGGCTGACAACTGCAGTGAGCCTGCAGCCTTCATTCCTTGTTTGCTATGCAGCCCGAAAGTACCACCTAATAAGAAAGGTTAGGATTCAAAGGACGAGCGTTGTGATCCTCTTTAATGCTACTGCTGTCTTCTGAAGTTTTACTGATCTGTGGGGTTTTTCATAATATCGCCTGTTTATTCCTTTTGTGAAACTTATTCTCAACATATGGCATCTGTATTGGCATGTCTTGCACTTTGCAGTGCAACCATCTTTCTGCGCTTGCGTTCATGGAACGTTGCAAAAAAAAAGTGTGCATTACTGAGAGTATGACTTGAAAATAAAATATTTCGTCTCTTCCAACACTTGTCATGTTTATTTAAAATGTCTGCATAAACACACAGTGGCATCGTGTGCTTGCTGCTCTGGCGGTAGAGCTTACACGAAGTTACTCGATGCATGCAAGCAACGCGTTAAAGAAAAATCGAAATATAGCCTCCAGGACGAGCACTCGCACGGAAGCGATCTTGGAGGCCGTGTAAGTTTTCTAATCCCTAGAAGATAGCCTTCGAGATTAGTTTTCCTGTGGTCCCAGTCTCTGTGTCTGTGTACATTTCACACACCCGCTAGGTGCGCTGCGAACCAAAATCAGCCGCAGGGGCCTATGGAAATATGTTACTCATCCTTGTATGTTACTCTATGACGGTTTATTCTGTACAGCAGCATGAACAGCCGCCTCGCTCAGTTATATATACCAACGGTATCAGCGATGGCATCCGCGTTTTTGCGGGAGAACAACACGGCCTTTAAATAAGTGCTTATGCGAGGATATTTTTCTCTAATAATGATTTATGACACGCGCAAACTAAGTATGATGAAGTTAAAGAAAAACGAGAATCAGTAATAAATTAACAGCCCGATATTTGTCACTCGATCACAGTCGCCGTTGTTTAAGTGGCTCAGCCGCTGATACTGACTCGTCTCACGGGGGAACAACGCAGCTCATATTAGCAGATATGTGTGTTTTATACTGAGTTTTGACATTATTTCATATCAGCGATGCACCTTTTCCACAATTTTTGACGCTAACAACGTTCTGTGGCTGTATATGTCGATGTAAACAAGTGCACCGCTTTGCCAAATGCGATGCCGAAGGCGGCGTGCTCGAAAACTTCCTATTCAAGCGAAATGCCTAAAGAATGTGTAAAAAAAAAAAAAAAAACCGAGGTGCAAGTGCAGGAGTCAGCGACAACAAATTCCAAAGCAGCCGCGATGGCAGAGGGAACTCAGCGTGCCTTTATCGGCCGCACTATAAACAGAACAGCGCACTTGACGACGGCGGATTGACGACGTTTTCGATCTTATGAAAAGGCACTTTATCAGCAATATCATTTTCTGTGTCCAGATATTATCGGTCCTCCTTCACGCCATCTGAATGATCTGCAATCTCGAACACCAGTTCGTACGGTTCCTGAAGCAGGATAGATAGTAAACACTGCAGCGCAGCCTTCGAGTTGCTGAATATGAACCATCTGCGAGATTGTCATTGGCTGGGCAAGATGAAGTGCAGTGCGAAGAGCTGCAAGTTCCACAGCCATCGATGTCGTCGAGTGACACGTCTTGGCACTGCCGATGATGGCACTCGCTATGATCTCTAATTACTGCACCAGCCTTCTATGAGGCTTCGCTCCCACCACAATCGATTCCTTCTCGGTGTCTGGATAGACCCAGTGTGCATACACCATTCCAGGCATCAGAAAAACCAATTCTGAGCTATCATTTCCTGCTCTAAAACAACTATATGTGCTCCTTTTGCGGAACAGGTGCACTTACCGTGCCCACATTTGTACCAAAGATACCACGGCTCACTGGCGGGGCGTTTGTAGGCGAGTGAAGAAGTTCTCTCTTTTTCCCTTCTAATTTCGACTTTTTCCACGAATGCATTCTCTTTTTCAACAGACTTACGTACAGTGTTGTGAGTATAATCTGCCCACTGAGTCCGGGGGGACTTCATGTTTTAATATTGTTACGCAATATTATTGCACTGATAAGATGGAGTTTCTACAAGAAGATACTGCAAAGACATCAAAAGCAGAATCCAGTAAGGAGAATGCTCCCCCGCCTTCTTTACCTCCAGACACCTCAGATTGTTTCTTTTTTTATATCAGACCGCGAGAACAACACAGATAAAGAAAACAAAACACCCGCCGGGGTGGCTCAGTCAGCTAAGGCGTTGCGCTGCTGAGCACGAGGTCGCGGGATCGAATCCCGGCCCCGGCGGCCGCATTTCGATGGAGGCGAAATGCAAAAACGCCCGTGTGCTTGCGTTGTAGTGCACGTTAAAGAATCCCAGGTGGTCAAAATTAATCCGGAGCCCTCCACTACGGTGTGCCTCATAATCAGAACTGGTTTTGGCACGTAAAACCCCAGAAAGAAGAAGAAGATAAAGAAAACACGATCAGTGCGCTCCTCGTTCGCATTAAGTTGTTTCTGATCAGCTTTTTAATAGATCATATTCATAGTCGCACTGAAGGACCATCCCCACCACAAACATTTGTTTACTTACACACGATTTCCGCTGTCTTCTCAGTACCCGCAGGTAAGGGCCCTAAGATGCCGAGGGACATTGTGTGTTTCCTTGTTTTACCCTACGTAGTTATGCGGTTAACGCATATTCGAATTGTAAATGTGATTGCTTACACCAAACTTTATCGAATCTTGGTCGTTCTGAAAAAGTCGCGTGATGAATAATGCCATCCCCACAGCCCCATTCTCGACTCCAGAGCATTCAACTCAGACAGGCTAAAATACGAAATCACGTTCAAGCTTGACTAAATATGAAAATCTTGCGAGGAGAGTAAGTTGTCCTTCATACTGGTGACATAAAAATATTTTTCTCCATTGCTAAACATCGCAAAAATAAACTTTCGCGCTGCTTTAAATGCGCATTTACCGATCAACGGCGTGTCGATGCACCTTAGTGGCAACGTGCAACCATTTGCAGCGACGTAGTCACTTAAAATTTCTGCATCATGGGAAAGTTCTCGCATACAAAGCTAAAACTAAAGCGCTAGAACGTAGGCGACGTTTGAAGCCATTACCGAGAAGCATTTGAAGCAGAGCTACTCGTACGTATCGATGGTTGGAAATTTTCAACTACGCTTTCACAGTATATACTTTTGTTATGGGCATCCAAACACAGCAAGGTTTCATCACGATGCGACAACCTTAAACGAGGTGATGGGTCACAATTAAGTGACACAATTAAGTGACGCAAATAAGCCTATACTAATAATAGGATCGATCAGCATACTCCACCATCTGCTCATGTGCCGTTTTCACCCACGCTGGCCATACTTGTTCCCAACAAGTTCAAGGTGCCTGATACGACCACAAAGGCAGCAGAACTTGCCGGTCTGAGTACAGCCTGTATGCACAACCCCAAAAATGGCTCATGTCTTGTTCAGGCAGAAGTTCACAGTTTAACGTGAGTCCTACAACGTGGACTCACGAGAAATGGGTGTCGGAAATAAGATAAGTTTTTGTTAAGCCCGCTGTGATGAACATGAAACCGTATTTGAATGGCTGCCGCATAACTGTGGCATCGCAATTAAAAACGTTGCTTATGATGCTGTCCGGTCATCCCATAAAGAATCTCGTGCAGTTCCTATACACTTGTCGAGAATGGACGCTAAGAGGGTCTTCGTTTGCTTGCTCACATCGAGACGCAAGCTTCCTGGTACACCACCGAGTGTCTCAAACTGCCGTCCTGACAAAGTTGACCCTTCGTTGAAGCTGCCACTTTCCTCGCACCTTTCCCGCTCTTGCAATGTAAATATACTTACCTTTTAGTCAACTATCTTTCCCCCTTTTTCTTTATCCAAGTCGATGATAGCCAACCGGGTTCGTGCTTGGTTAAGCTCCCAGCCTTTCCTTTTTTGTCTCATTCTCTCCCTCTCTTTCTACTCTGCCATCTTTAGCTAAGAGTGGCTTTTACGAAAGCTCACTCATTCCTCATTAGAATAACAGACACTCCAATCTGCGATTCGTGCAGCTGTGAAAAGAAAATTGCACGCGTTTTGTATTTTTGTCCTCGTTACGACATCGAGCCCGACGGTCAATTTGAGTTAAACAAGCTTGATTCTAGACAATCTTCAGAGACTTTCACTTTCACCTTATTACCTTAAAGGCCCCACTATGGGGGTATTACATAAGTGGTGGGTGTACAAAAAGGATGACACGTTGACCATTCAAGATGCGTAGTGAGCTCTTACAGCGTCAATGAAGGCTTGTGGGTTGGTGATGGCCACGATGACGTGGGGACAAAGATTCAGGAACATGACCTCATGCACCTCAGGTTTGCGAAGTATCGCAGGCATTGTTAAAAATATTGAAGTCGACAGGCCTCAGCGACCCATTGCGGGAGTGATGAGCAGCTTCCTGTACGCACAGTTTTAGCACCTCCCTCTCTCTCTCTCTCTACCTTATTTAGTTTTCTACCCTTAAGAGGAAGCTTTAGCTCGGGTGCTCCTATCTAAATACATGTAAAAGGAGAATTAGGTTTTCTCAGCAACCGCTGCACCAAATTTGGCGATGTTTGCCGCATTAAAAAAAAAAAACTGAAAATCTAGTGATTGTTCGTTTCGAATTTTCGAATTTGGTCGTAATTTTTTTATTAAAATTGTCAAAAATCGCAAATTTTCAGAAAGCTAAACCATCAAGTTTACAAATCTGTAACTCAACAAGCAAAAACGATATCGAAATTATGTGAATTGCATCTGATAGTACATCTAAAGCTGACAAAATCGATATGTTGCACATGAATATTAAAAAATTTGGTAATATTAAAATACAGCGTTTGCAGAACCCTTGTACACAACGTAACAAATCCACGTAAGATGTTAATTGACATACCGAATTTGTCCGTTTGCAGAACCGCGATGTCTGTGCTTGATGCAGAGCTATTAATTTGTAAAATTGGTGCTGCTATTTTTTCGAATTTTCGAATTTTTGGAAAGTCTTTTTAAGACATTCAGGCCCTAAAGCGAAATTCGGCGTTCAACAGTCACTAGAATTTAACTCTCTCTCTCTCAAATGCAACTAACTTTATTAAAATTGGTCCAGGGGTTATCTCAGAAAAGTGTTTCTGCGTTTTACATGTATTTCAATAGGCCGCGTCGGAGTTATGCCCGAGTTAAAGCTTCCTCTTAACTTTTTTTCGCTTGTGTTGGGGAGGAAACCGGACGAGCGTGTTTTCTTTTTAGTTGTTTAGCTCCCTACCTGTTTCTCCAGCAAATCATTAAAACTTGTATCTCTCTCTTCTCTTCTTCGTGCAAGTGTCGAAATTACCGCTGTTAGAAAATGTTACTTATTACTTGTATTTCTGATGACTGGGTAAGTTAATGGTGATTGGTGGCAGTTTTTTTACATACCATAGTTTAATGTAGTCACTATCGTTTTTGATTTTAGGCGTAATCAACTAGCATGTTACGTAAACCATAGTCAATTGATAGTGACGTCTTTATTTTTTATTATTTTAATTGTCGCAATCCTACAAATTGTGAAGGTGGCTAACATGTGCTTTTAAAAGCTGCGCACTCGAATGAAATAACCAAGAGTGATGCGCACTCTGATGTATAAGAACAAATATCGATCACTTTATTTTCTAGTAATCTTTATTTCCATTTCTAGCTATGAAAAAGTCGTCAATGCGATGAGGCGGGCTACTTGGTTGATGGAGCTCACATAAGATTTGGAAGATTTCAGATAAATAGGAAAAATTTACTCCCCATATAAAATACTCTGTTTCTAAATATCTGAATCTGATTATAACCTTCAGCATTTCAATTGCCGCAGCGAAACTATGAAGTTCAAAAAAAAAAAAAAGAAACCCAGCTCTGTGAACTGAAGCCCACTACTGTTAATATCCTCTGCATATAGTCAAAGACAGGAAAGCACTAATATTCAGGCACACACCTCATTGAATTGTAGCAGTACTGCCGTGCTTACAAGGATCGTTCGGCGAGAAAACGTGCATGTGACGAAAAGAACCTAAAGTTAAAGAGACGCTACTGCTTTTAGCAAGTTGCTTTCTCTGCAGCGCATATCCGCTACCACGAAGACCTTCATGCTTGCAATCAGACATCGATATTCACACGTTTATCGTGGGAAAAAAGCAAGAAAGTCAGTGGCGCAGGAGGAAACATTGCGCAGAACCCTTTAGCTGCACGTGGAGTGTGCCAAGACACTTTGGAATGAGCGTCCAAGAAGCGTGAAGAAATGGTGAAATTAAAATAAAATAACCGACGACATCACAGTACACAGCTCCAATGGCAATAAGGCAGCGCTCAGCCAACGGACCCAATTCCCAACTCAGCCACTGGTACAAAGAGGAAGTACGCGATGTTTATTTCCCGATGTCGCGCAACCAACATTGCAGACAGTGGGAAACGGCGCGCGTCTTCGGTGGCGCGCGATTCGTGTCCTTGGTTCTCTCACGTGCGGCGGCAGTTTTCAGATGCAGTGCGTGCCGGTTCATAAGCGGGATGCGTCAATAAGAGTGGGAGGAGGTTGTTGGCACCGTCAGGAATCACACGTGTAACTTGGTCCTGACGCCATGTCTGACCAATAGAGCCGAAGGCCCCTCATTATTTCTCGTCTCGGCGACATCTGTCTGCACCTCGTGTACGTGGCAACTTGCCTGCGTTGCAGTAGCTCGAATGCAACGTTCTTGGCGATATAAAAAGGGGCGCGTATCACCCCTACAAACTACTAGCTTCGTTTGAGCTTTCTGATTCTACTGTTCCCATATCCTGAAAAGCCAGAGAGTTACCATGAAGGCATTTCTTGTCTGTGTCCTGCTCACCACCGTCGCCGCTGTGAGCTTTGCTCACCACGTCGAACTCTGCGGTGAGTATACACTGGGTATGGTTATATAGTGCATGACCCAAAATCCGGACAAATGCCATAGGACTCAGTGCGCCTAATTTTACCCTTGTACCTCTATGCTTGTTTATTTTCAAAACTAAGGAACTTCTAATGGCGGTTTTGAATTGACGTTCCGTTTCGTAATCCTTCGAAAGTCGAGTATACGCGTACATGAATGCCATTGAAAGGTAAATGTGAGCTCCTATTGTAACGCCCGCGAAGGTGAGAATGATATTTGCTGGAAATATTCGGGCCCATAGCGTATTAATGGCGTGACGAGTTCCAAAGTTTGTGATGACTTGGACCTCCCACATTTTTTTTTTCACTCGCAGCTTTGTTTACTTTGTGATACTTGCGGGGTGCATATGGACATCCTTGGCCGAAATATAGAAGGGGATTTGTAAAATCAACGCGCGTTATGTGCCATTGAAATATCTCTGCAACAAGCGTGTCCTGGTATGTTTTTGCTGTCTGTCTCCATGACCGCAGTGCTTGATTTTCTTCTGCGCAGATAAACAAGACGAACAGCTGAAAAATGAACTCCAATGCATTGGGCTCCGCATCTCACGAGGGGTAAGAGCAAGAGCTATATATGTTATAGCTTGTGACTCGAGAGTGCGCTGGTGTGTTAGTTAGGTTTTATTCCATTTCTGAAGCGTTATTTCAAGTTGTTGAGCTTTTGACGAGAGAGTTTAATGGGATGGAAGAGGCCCAGATGGATCTCGCGGAAGCACATGACAGAATGGTGTTTCGCATGAGGTGCTACGAATTATTAGCCTACTTGTGCCCACAGTAGACTGTAAATTTGTGATGATGTAAATATGCGACACAATATTTAATGGAGGCTGCTCTCCCGTAACGTATCTTACCGGCGGTATTGTAGCTGGTGAAAAAGTTTTGTACAGAAATTTTTTTACGAGATTAATAAGGAACGACTCCACATCTGGGTTTTTTTTCTTTTTCTTTGCAAGGAGGCGATTAACCAGCCGCTTCGAATGAAATTACGTCTGAATTTCGCGATGCGCCTACACAATTGCGAGCAGTGAGGTGCATGCACAAAAGCACAGCACAGGCGCCCGCGAACGCAGACTTGATTCACATTCATGCCAGCAGTTATGAAGTAGACTTGAAACGAAGAAGCTTTATGTGTGTTTAAAGAGGATGTCTTGTATTTATTGAGTACGCATACATGCCCTAATATTTGTTTGCGGACATGTCGACACGCGCATGTGTAGAATATAATTCTGTGAACACGCACACATCTTACTAAAAGACAAACTTGCAAACACGCACACTATGAGAAACGAAAAGGAAAACAAAATTAAACGCCACTAAACACAGCAAAACACTTTTCGTTGGTTAATGTGTCCATGTTTGCGCACCTATATGTTTTAGTAACATGAATCCCCCCACCAAGTCGCTCGACATTGCGTCGGTCAAAACACACACATTTTGCATCAAGTTGGTGATTTTATGCTCTGTTGATTCGCTAAGATAGTGTGCTTAGCACCTGTTTGTCGGAATTTGGCTTGGTTATGTGCTGGTTTGCTGTCACTGTTAGCCAGTGCCTTTTATTATGAACCATTCTTGCGTACGAGCGGTTTAGTCTTTTAATCCAATATAAATTGAAGCACGAGTCATATTTGTGTCAACCTTCTTCAGTGTAACTTTCCTTGGCCATGTAATGCAGGCGAACCAAAGCTTTGACAAAGCCTTGAGGACTCTCAGCTGCCAGGACTGGAGCTGCGTCATCCGGAAGCTCTGCGTCGGAAACAACCTGGTGAGTTATTGTTTCCTCTCTGGGAGTTTTAGTACATATGATATACAATCGCACAGTAAGGCATAATTTAGGGCTACATACGAGCTGGCCAGTAAGGCGTTAACGTCATATTTTGCATGAAGTCGTGGCCCACAAGGTGTATAAGTTATGTTCTTGGGGAGCGTTTCAAACAGGATCATACAAGGCATTCAAAGGTAGCTATCAGAAATATTAGTAAAAAAGCAATAATGGCTACGCAAATGCGGCTGGCTCATGTGGTTTCGGCACTTTTGCGGACACACAAACATGCCTAAGTTGCGGCCGCCGTTAACCGAATCGGTATTTCTTTTTGTTCAAAATCGTATTCTCAATGCCGGATAGTGAAATTAGCTCTTTAGATGATATAAACGCGAGAATCAGGGAAGCTTAACACAACAAGAAACTTTACAGCATGTAATGATGCAGCATGACCACAGCTGTGGCTCGAGTTAAGCAAGACTTAACGAATGTGGAAGCAATGGCAGTGCGTTGTGTTTTGGAACACTCCTGTAAAATGAAGCCAGCAGAAATCCTGACCTTGCGCAGCCCAAATAATGTAAATCAGTGCTACTAGTAGCAGCATTATTGATTAGTATGAAGAAATTATGAATGACAATAAAATGACTACGTTCGTTAGTCGCCTCGATATTTCGTTAACAACAAAAGATAGTTCTCAAAATTTGTACTGTACATTAAATACAAGAACGAGTGCCACTGCATTTTTAATAAATAAAGGGGTACAAAAAGGTATGCGCGAAACTTTCGAAGACTGATCAAATTTTTGTCTATTTTGCTTCAACAGGAATCCGCCATGGCCAACCACTTCACGGTGAGTCGATCTTCCACAACGTGGGCGTTATAATTTATGAAGCCGCTTGCTCTAGATATTATAAGGAATGATAGCCACTGACATATGCGCCCTTTATTTTTTACTACTGCTTGTTTCATTTGCCAGAAGTGAGCGCTAATAAAAACGGAAAATGAACTAAAATGTATTTGGAAGAATAAAAAAAAGCTCAAGAGTCATTACGTTCAAAACACTGGAATTTGAAATGAAAGTTATTTATTTTCGGAAAGGTAATTAGCAAATTAATTTACTGCAGCTGACGACTTCAGCCAGGGGAATGTTGTAAATGATTAGTTTCTGAACGTGCAGGTTTTTGGACAGATAGTGCGAGAATACCATGTTCCTGGTTTGGTTTCCAATTCACATTGTGCTAGCGGCTACTGACTGGAGGTGCATGCAAACTGCTAATCTCGTTTTAGACCGAAACTGTTAAGAGCAGCGAAACCGCAAGAAAAAAGAAAGCGTTCTCAAAAGCGTTCACCGCAAGCGTCACTTTCCACTGCAAGAAAACTAAAAGCCTGATCCCGGCGAAACTTTGCAGGAATTCCACGGGTGTTGTATACGGGGTGATGGTTTTTAAGTTTTACGGAATTTTAGAAAATCACCTGTGGCAGATAGCATAATTCTTGCAATGGAGCTGGATTATTCGAAAAGGCGGACACTACTAGCACGAGAAATCAAAACAGATGTTCAACTGATTAACAAAATATCAGTAAACAACTTACTAATTATATACATTATTTCATTTATTTATTTATTCAGATACCCTAAGGGCCCACAAGGGGCATTACATAGGGAGAGGGGGGACATCACAGTACAATTAGTTACATTACGGCACATATTGCAATTTACTAATTGTAGCCGGTGAGTTTGCAATACGTATCCACTTGAAATGAATTTCTAGGATGACACCCAGTTTAAAAAATAATTCCCAAAGTCTGGGACGAAATACATGGGCGTTCCAGTTACTTTTGTGCTTTAATGCACGGAAGAATCTTTTGGTAAAAACGTAAGTTGAACAACAGTGCATTTTTACGGCGTTTGATGGCGAATATCTCCAAGCTCGGGTCATTCTGGAAATTATTTCCGAGTGGATGCGCCTTGCAAGCTCGCCGGCTACGATGAGCAAATTGCAATATGTGTGGTAAAGTAGTGAATTAAGAAGTTAATTAGAGATTTTTGTTATTTCGCTGAGCATGCATTTCGGTTTCTCTTGCAAGTAATGTCCGCCTCTCTGAATAATCCAGCTTAAGGACTAGAATTATGTTATCTGCAACAGGCGATTTTTAAAATTTCGTAAAACTTAAAACTGATCTCCTCGTATATTACGATGGCCAAATTATAATACTGTGGTTACTTAGAGGCGTCGTAGCCACTATTTTATGCTAATTGTGAAGGAACGCGATGATGAAGATAAATGCAGATGTTGTAGGAAAACTAAAAAGAAAAACACACATACGAAAATAAAACTTCGTTTGTATAGAGGAATTACCTTGAAATATTTGCTACAGGAGCTAAAAAGTTAACCCACAAAGAGGAAAATCCTAAAAATACATAAAACTAGCACTACCTGAAGCTCGGCAAACCGATGAACCAGAGACTGACCCATCGCGGTGGCTTAGCGGCTATGGCGTTGGGCTGCTATGCACAAGGTCACGGGATCAAATCCCGTCCGCGGCGGCCGCATTTCGATGGGGCTGAAATGCAAAAACACCCTTGTCCCATGCATTGGTGCTCAAAATTAATCGGGGTTCCCCACTACGGCATGCCTTATAATGAAATGGTGGTTTGGGCCTGAAAAACCCCAAGATTGAATTCACTCAGAGACTAAAATGACATCCGTACGAAAAATGAAACTCCGAAAATCTGATCGGAATAAGATTTCGTAGGAAAAGGGGCCACATAGACAGGGGTTAACTTCAAGCGTGAGGGTCAATTATAGACATTCATCATTGTTACTTTTTAGCACAACGAAACAGGCGATACACACTGCAATTAAGTGTTCCTCGTGTGCTTTCCCCGTAGATGCGCGAAAACGTCCTCACGGAAAACGGAATATCCTCTCTGTGCTCACAGCCATCGGCATCGGTGGTTCCAGTAAATTGCTGCTTCAGGGCAGTCTCGCAAGTGCTCAGAACCGTTTCCAATCAGCAAACTGAGAAGCGGCGAATAAAAAAGAAGCGGTGGCGGAATGAAATTAAGTTATGGATCTTAACGTGGCCGAAACTGCACAGAGGTTATGAGGGTGAGGGATGACGCAGTGGAGAGCTCCGAATCACCGTGGGCACCTGGGCTTCGTTAACGTTCACCCAAAGCATGGCACACGAACGTTTTTTGTGTTTCGTCTCCATCGAAATGGAATCGAACCCACGACCTCTTCTTCAGCACCACAACGCCTTAGCCATGGAGGCACCACAGTGGGTGTGTGTAAGGAAAACAGTGAAGTCGCGTTAACTTTATCATGGAGGTACCCCAACGAATACCCTGATATAGATTCTCTCCGCGTGGGACAGTTGCAAAGCACTCGCAAAAGGAGGATGTGCCTTGTCAAAAATATGTACATATTGCCTTTTTGCACAGCCGACAGACAAGGCGCAAACGGGTCCTCAACTTAAGCATTACACTAATTGATTCTACTATTCTACTCATTGAAATAATACTTGAACCTACTCATTCAAAACTTCCCTTTCTGCAAACTTGTGCGCTTGGGAGCTAGAAATGATGTTTATATCCAAACAAACTTCATGTGTACTGCATGTGGGCTCGTATGCACGAAGCAGTTCTCGTGATAGATGAGGTCGTAAGGAGCACCAGCCAAAGATTTTCGAAAGGGAAATATTATTAGCGAAGGCGTCCCACCTGTGAGAAGGGACGCTTACGAACGAGATGATTTGTGATTGCGACCCTCGGCTATAAGCTGGTTGCATTGCAGTTTCGTAATTTCAATACCGTTGTGATGATTTGCAAGTATAAGAGCGATTGTGAAGGCAGTAGTTTTTTACAGATGTGGTTTTTAGGAGCTGGGCACGTGGGAACGAAGTACGTTTAACGTGAGAAAGGGCATGAAGAAAGGAAAAGAATCTGTCTGCTGCTGTGGCCTGTTGTTGTCTGTGGGCTTCAGTTTGACCGTATTATTACTTCAACAGTGCTATATATATATATATATATATATATATATATATATATATCGCTGTTGAAGTAATAATACTATTATATATATATATATATATATATATATATATATATATTATATGTGGACGTTTATTTTTGATTTTTACAGAAGCCTCAAATCACGGAGATCCACCGTGCTGCAACCAGCTGCGATCCAGAGGCCGGGCACCACGACCACCACCACTGAATGTAGCCCACTTTCAAAAATATTCAAGAAATGAGCCTTCCATGGGCTGAATGTTCCTACATTGTCCAGAGGTGTGCCATCGAGGACTCCGGGCAACCTTTCCCCTTGTTGTAATGAAAGTTTACAACTTTTTACCTTTGTCGTATTCAGGACAAATAAAAACACCTTGGCTTGAGACTTTGTGGACTCTTCACGATGGCTTGTTAACACGCGGAAACGTGCACTTTCAATTTGGTGTGACATTTGAATGCGAATCATGCTTTACATTGAGTACATCTGTCAGTGAACCAAATTGTCTACTAGCTCTGACCCCTAGGTATGTCATCGTGGTCGTGATGTCGTCGGTAGTTTCTTTAACTGGATATGCACGTATGTCAATATATGCATGACATGACATGAATGACGTGGCCTAATGTTCATGATATTTGCGCCACTATGTATATGCTCCGAGTCCTGTTGCCGTCGTGCACGTTTCTTTAACTGGATATATGCAGCATATGCATGACAAGATATGCATGCATGACATGACATGAATGGCATAAGTGACATGAAAGACATGACATGTATTTCATGGTATGCCGTGGTCATCATGCCATCGTGGTCGTTGCTTTAAACAGACATACAGGGCGTCCCAACTATCATGCGCCAAGATTTTAAAAATATGCAAATGCCACGTAGCTGGACAGAACCAACGTAATGTTGTTTGCCATCGCTTGGAGATACACAGATTTTATTGCGATAGCAATTATTCGACATTACAAGCAGATTTCTGCCGTGGGCGTCGCAGTCGTCGTGGCCGTCACCGTGAAGTTCCGTATAAAGTCCAAGAACGATAAAATCGTCCGCAGCGCCGTATGTGCGAGTGAAAGCGCGCCGGGGACGCGCGCCTTCACGAAGAGCGAACGCACAGCGGAGAGCAAACGCGACTTCCGTCGCGCGAAAAGCCGTGGCGGTATGGGAGGAGAGAGGTGGGGTGACGCTGTGCTGGGGCACCAAATGCGTATCTTGCGACCGGGCGCAAGGGGAACTGGCGACTCAATCTCCCTCGCGAAAGGAGGAAAGCGGGAAGGCTGCGCGGGAGGGAGGGGGTGCGGTTTCTACACTGTGAGCAACCGCGTACTTGTACTTAGCGGCGTTGCGGGCTGTCGGGCGCTCCGTATCTTGAAAGCGATCCCCCACGGCTCTTATCTTTGTATGCGCTGTGCTTTCGCCGCTCAAGTTTCTATTGAAGCGATAGACCGCAAGAACCTTCGCTCACGCCAGCGTTTTGACAGTGGTTATCTGCGGTCATCGAGTGTGATCTATTCATGTTTGCTTGTGCACGCTGACACCATGCTTGTTAATTCAGTTAGTAAGCGAATGTGTCCAAGTTTATGCAGCCGATAAAACTACTATCCTTACTCCGTATAGCTCTCTGCTAATTTGCTATCGCAATTGATGCTTCGCCTTTCGGGCGAAACTGCGACATTTTTTTTTTTGAACATTGCACTACCTCGGGCATGCGCACCGAGCAAATCAGAATACATACATATTCGACCACCAAGAACTCAAGCCAACAGAGCTCCACCGTTACAACTACTTCTAGACGGAGAACCTATCCGAAAAGTCCAGCAGCTACGAGTGCTCGGAATGCATATACAGGAAACGGGCAGTGCCGGCATCGCCCTGTCCAAACTCAATCGCACAATTCGCAGTGTTAGTAGCCTCATTAACAGAATAGCACGTAACAGAGAGGGAATGACGGAGACAGACACTATGAAATTAGTACAGGCCTTCGTCATAAGCAGAATCACTTACGCTCTTCCTTTCCAAGCGGCCCGTACAAACTGACATCGACCAAGCAAATCGACTGCTCCGGATTGCCTGCAAGGCGGCACTCGGCCTGCCCGAAAACACGAGCACTGACCGTTTCAGCGAGCTGGGCATGATGAACACATACGAAGAACTCGCCGCGGCCACACTCATGGCCCAGCGCGAAAGACTAAACGCAACACCCCAGGGGCGCTCCGTGCTAACACGACTACGATACCCTCTAACGCCACAGTTCTGCGGAGACGAGACCATACTTATGCCACCTGATCTACGAGCAAGAATGCATGTGAACCCCATCCCACGTCACATGAACCCTCACTTCCACGTGAAACGGCGACAAGCCCGAGCAGCCATCCTGCGCAAAAGGCAGGAGGACGCAGACACATACTTTACTGACGCACTTATGTAGCTGTCGCGACAAACCGGGGGAGACCGATCGTAGCAGCGTCCGTACGCACGACTTCAAGCGCCACGGCGGTTTCCGCGGCCATAGCCCTAGCCATCCGAGACGCTGACGCCAAGAGCCAGTCGGCTTATATACTCACAGACTCGCAAGACGCCTGCCGCCTCTTCCTTCGGGGAGTTCTACCGGCCGGGGTCCTTCGCATACAAGGACCAAGCCTCCATATGGACCACGGGATAACCTTGTGTCCCGCGCACACCGGAGTGGAAGGCAACGATCGGGCGGATCGTCTGGCTCGAGGTATAACAGGCCGAGCCGCGATACATACCGCTCGAACGGACGCCTTTCCGACACCCGGCAGCACACCGAGAGACATACTTGAGGCACAACGACTAGGAAGACGATCCAAAGCTCCACCTCACCCCAAGCTCAACAGGCGACAGGCGAGGGACTGGCGCCGAATACAGACAAACACCTACCCACACTTACATAGACTGCACAAAATATTTCCCAACAAACACAGCGACAGATGTCCATGGTGCGACTCCATCCCGACACTAGAACACATCACTTACCAATGCACGCAGCGTGCGTCAGACGCCGTGTCGCCGCTACTTCACGATACACTAAACAATTGGTCGTGGGAGGCGCGACTCTCTGAACTGGACTTGGGAAGCCAATTGGCGACCCTTGACCAGGCCGGCGCGCCGCAATAGCCAGTGGGGCCCTGGAAGAGGGGCTCCACCCACAGTAACGAAGCACGATCTTTATTTAAATAAAGTTGTTTCTCTCTCTCTCTCTCGGGCAGCCGTCGGCGACTCAACACTTTTCACCTTGAGAGCTAGAGGTTAAACCACAAGAGAGCTATAAGGCGCGTTTATAGTCCGACGTTATCGGCACGCGGGCGAGCGTCATCTGATGCCGGGCGCGTCGGAGCGCATTGGCCACGCGTCCGGTTACGTTGGCGGCACCAGTACGTCGAACTATCGGTCGAACTATAGCCACTGTTCTTCTCTCCAACGTGGCATAACGTGTGCGCTCGTGCACGCTACGTCGGACTATATTTAGGCCTTTACGGAGCCCTGAAAGGTGACATTGCCACCGTTGCCCGAGTAGAGTTGGGCCCGGCTGCGAGTTGCAACCAAGTCTCACTACTTTACTGATCACCGCAGTGCCTTTATAGGCATAAAAAATGATGAATAAACGCTGTATTCATTGCAAACTTGTCTGTATATTGCCACGCGTCTTCAAAAGGGGGCTGACGGCGGTTAGCATCTGCTGACGGCGGTTAGCGGCTGGGCTCTGAAGAAAACGGCGGCGAGAGCTAGCTGTCGAGCGGGGCGGTGAGCACGCGCCCTTCTTTCTTCTTGCGCCTCTGCGCTTGCCCTATTCCCACTACTTACAGGTGACAATATCATTGCGACACCACACCTCGGCCACAGCTCGACAATGGGCCTAGCCAGGGAAGTGAAGCTTTCGCTATCAACCAGGGTTAACCAAAGCCAAACCACAGCAATTTTTGCATTCCGCCTAATTGCATAATTAGTCTTAATTATTTAATAAATCAACTTCTCAAATATTTGAATTAGATTAAAAGTGTGAAGGAGAAAATTGTAGAGCAACATGAACTACTTCCGATACAGTTTTGTGTTGCTCAATACGTGCTACATAACAGGGTTTTTCCGAGCGTGAAAGAAGCGCGCGATACACGCAAAGCGCCTCAAGCGGCCAGTCGCGCTTGTTCGTTTTGACAAAATCCTGCGAAAAATACAAGCCATCACCACTACCCCATTTGTGACTCTCGAACACTCAAACAGGCTAAAATAGGAAATGGAATTGACAACACCCTCTTGGCGACATATGATAATCTTCCCAAAAGAATAGGCTGTTACTGATACAGGTGACATGATAATATTATTTTCCTCCATAGCGCATCACAGTAAAAATAAAGAGTTCGGCCTGCTTTACATCCGCTTTTTCCGATTAACAGCGTGTCGATGCCTTTTAGTGGCAAAGTGCAACGCTTTGCAGAGACGTGAGCGCTTGCAATTGCTGCATCGTGTGAAGGTGGTCCTATACAAGGCTAAAACTAGAGTGCTGGGACATAGGCGAAGTTTGAAGCATTACCGAGGTGGTGAGAAATTCGAAGCTACGCTTTCACAGTACACGAGTATATATTTTCGTCTGGGCGCTCAAGCAAAGCGATGCTTCACGACGATGCTGTAGCCCAAAAAACGAGCTGATGGTTCACAAATAGGTGAGACACAATTAACCCTTCAGGTATTCTATGATTGATCAGTCTTCTCCATTATCTCCTATATGTGCGGGTTTACCCAAGCCATATTTGTTCCGAACAAGTTCGAGGTGTCTGATACGATCCTGTCAGCACATCCTCGAAATTGACTCGTGTTTTGCTCAGACAGTAGCTCATAGTTTCAGCGAGCCCTACGACGCAGTACCCAAGAGGAATCAGTATGAGAAAACAAGTTTTTCGCGAAGCCCGCTGCAACTTACATGACGTTCCCTTTGAATGACTTCCACGTCACTGTGACAACGTGAATAAACACGTTGCTTATGATGTGGCCTGGTAATCGAATAAAAATATCGGACAATTCCTATACCTTTGCCGAGCACGGACGCTGAGATGGGCCTTCGTTTGTTTGCTCACACCTAGACGCAAGCTTTATGGAACGCCCCCGAGTGTCGCAAACTGCCGTCTTCACAGAGTTGACCACTCGTTGAAGCTGCCACAGTCATCGCACCTTTCCCGCTCCTGCGATGCAAATTTGCTTCTTTTTCTCATCTATCTCTTCCCCTTTCCACATCTCTAAGCATAGGGTAGCCAACCGGGCGAGGTCTTGGTGAACCTCCCGGCCTTTTCTTCTTGGTCGTCTGTCTTTCTCTTGACTCGCCCGTGTCTGGCTAGGAGAGACAGAAAGAAACGCTTATTGATAAGTAAATAATAAAAGGCAATTCTTCTTTCTTTTGTGGCTTTTACGACACCTTACTCATTCCTCATTAGAATAGCAGACACTCTCACGTGCGATTCCCGCAGCATTGAAAAGGCAATTCTCGCATTTTTGTCCTCATTACGACATCGAGCGCGACAGCCAGATGTGAGCTAAACCAGCTCCATTCTAGACAATCTTCAAAGACAATGATCCTAGGAGCATGACCTCATGTGTTTCAGGCTCACGAAGCAACGCCGGCATTGTTAGAACTGGCCTGAGTGACCGATTGCGGGAGTGATGACCAGCTTGCTGTGTGCACAGTGCTAGTGCCTCCCTCTCTCTCTCCACCTTATTTATGTTTCTTTCCTTAACCTTTGCCCCTGGCGTTGGATAGAAAACCGGACGAGCATGTTTTTTTTTTTCTTTTCTTGATCTCCCTACCGTTGCTTTCTCTCTTCTCTTCTTGGTGTCTGTGTCGAAATTACCACTGTTAGACAATATTACTTAAAGAATACTTGGCTACTCCAGTAATAGCTTCTTTGTGCTTAGCAAAGGATCATTGTTTACAGCAGGAGAAACGTGTCAGCACAAAGGCACAAGTATACTAGCGAACTTGTCGAACAAACAGCATTCGGCGTCACAACCTGTGGTGACTGCAGCCAACGATATTTTGTATTTCAAGTGACTAGGTGACTTGATTATGATTAGTTTCAGGTTTTCTTCACACATCATAGTTTAATATAGTCCTTGTCACTATTTCATTTTGGACGTAATCAACGAGCAAGTTGCGTATACCATAATCAAGTGACGTCCTTATTTTTTATCGTTCTAATTGCCATAATTCCACAAATTGTGGATGTGCTTTTAGAAGCTGCGCACTTGAAGGAAATAACCAGGAGCGACGCATACTTTGTTGTATAGGAACGAATCTCGATTAAGTTTACTTTCTAAATACACTTCGTTCTGCCTTCTAGCTAAGCAAAATTACTCCACATGCAATATATTCTCGGCCAATGTTTTCATTCTTCGAATATGATAATACCATCACCTTTTTTACCTTCACTCTACAGACGAGCTTCAGGTGGCTTCAGTTATTTAGACTTTGCGAAACACAGCCTCTGGAATTGACAATGCGTTTCGGCGCAAGTCATTAAACTTGTAGGAGGTATCGTGTCACCAGTTCTCGCGCATATCGTCAATACTATATTTGCCATGAGTGCGCTTCCAGCACAGATGAAAACTGCCAAGGTGTTGCCACTTTCCAAGTCAAAGGACAAGCACAGGAAAAAAAAAAAAAGCTACCGTCCAATTTCGGTGCTACGGTTCTTCAGCAAAATACCTAAATAAAATGCAGCACATCCAACGTGCCCTGTTGGAATCTATATACACCGAAACTTACGAGGCATTGTTCACGCGCACCTCCTTATCTGGCTCAAGGATCCCCCGAACGAGGAGCTCTGCAATGTAGCGCACCTTTGAACGCAACCAGCGTTATAGGGGTTGAAAGAGGCAAGCTGGCTTTCTGTGCCATTTCTTTGGAGTCATCTCAAAGAGGCAATCTCCTCCGTTGCCCATCTCTTCCGCCTCATCGAGGCGCTCCGCGTGCCCCGCCCCCCCCCCCCCCCCCTATTTTTCTTATAGAGTTACCTATGGTAGCATATGCAGTAACTCTACTGCCCCATTGCCTTCTACAGCAGCGGCCAACGACCAGCATGCGCCGGCCGGCTTCCCCCCTCTACCGTACACTGCTCCGGGTGAAGTAGTATGAGCCATCCCTCCCAGATGGTGCCTCCGTCCCGCAGCCGAGTGGAACAACACCGTTCCAGTGGAATCAGGAAATGAGTGTGCCAGCGCTAACGTTCGCAAATGCCATTCTGTGCATAAATTGGATATCTTGTCGGGGTTGGAAGTTAACCAAAGATCGGTAGGCTGGTTGGCTTTGGGTGCCCACGGTAAAACCACAAACGAGCCAGTGCAGGGTGACTTGGGTTGGGCCTCTTTTGAAGTCAGAGAAGCGCAGAGCAAAGCTAGTTTTGAAAAAAAAAAGTGCACAAGTATCTGTACCTGTAAAGCGTGGACACAGAATGGAGGAAGAGGTCAAAAACAGTTGGCAACCAAGTACAGGGAAATTTAAACTGCAAATAGACAACCAGGAGCCATCAGAAAGAAAGTGAGAGAAACAGAGATAGTGAATTGGATGCAAAGAATGGAAGCGAAATGCACCATGGAGATTTACAAGAATGAGAAGAAAAGAACTTAGAAGGAAAAATCTGTGCAATAACACAAAGGGCAGTGCCTTACTATTTGAGGCTCGAGCTGGTTGCCTGAGGACAAAATCATACTGGAGCAAATATTTGCAACAAGATACTGTATGCGGCAGCGAAAATCTGGAGACCACTACGCACATCCTTACAGAATGCGAAGGTATTCACCGAATGATACGCGTAGGTAACCTTCACTTTCCAGAAGCGCTTGGATTTGAAGTGGACGGAAGCATCAAACGGTCAACAGTTGAGATAAGCAAGAGACGTTTAGAGTTTTGGTGGAAAAAAAAGCAGGGAAGAGATTGATACGACCGGATCTGTTACAGGTATAGATAGCGGTACAAAATATGGATAGAGAAGTTTTGAGGAAGAAAAAAAAGATTAAGGAGATGGTATACAAAATGATAGAATGAAAAACATGTATAGCATACCTGATTAAATCAAGCAGGCTAGGTGACCATTTGTCACCGCCCCGTTTCAAAGGGGATGTCAGTAAATCATCATCATAATTATCATCATCATCATCATCATCATCAGCGCGAAGGAGGAGTCCCGCACGTGCCTCATACATAATTCTTTTCGACGGTGCCAAGACGTTGTGTCACTATATTGATTCGATGCTAAACGCATTACCATCGACGGTCATCGTGAGATTTATCTTGCCGAATTTTTTTTGCAGACTTACTTGATGTACCACGGGAAAAACGACGAAAAAGATTGTGCGCAGCAAAACAATTGAAATTGAAGTTTTCGAAGGTGAACTTCTAACCTGAGTGTATGTATAGAAGAAAAACTTTCCGTCACTGTTCAGCGAATAGTTGAACCGATTCAGTTCCAGTTCAACGCCGAATCAACAAATTTTGAACCAGTTTACATTCGTTTAGATGACCTAAGAATAATTACAGAGAATTAGCATAAAATTAGTTTGTACAAAAACTCGGCGGTGTACTTCAGCTGCACAGAAAGAATGCAAAAAGGATATGCCTGCTGTATGCTCAGGTTACAAGTATAATTAAAATTAAAATCACATCATGGAAGCACGCCTCGCAATCAATACGTCGTCGTCATCGTCACCATCATCATCATTGAGTGGGAAGGGAATGAATGGGAAGGGATGAGGAGCGAGGTGGTAGTTGATATCACCAAGGGACTGAGACAGGGGTGCCCTTTATCCCCGCTGTTGCTCATGGTGTACATGGTAAGGATAGAAAGGGCGCTAGAAGGAATCAATATCGCGTTTAATCTCTCATACAAACAGGCGGGAACGATAGTAGAGTAGCATATTCCTAGTTTGTTTTATACAGACGACATTGTGTTGCTTGCTAACAGGCAAGGTGATATGCATCGCATGGATAATATCTGTGAACAGGAAGGGGGAGAATACAGCATTGAAACTAAGGCTTTACGGCATTCAATGAAAACAGTTAACAGACGGTATCAGTACGGGACCAGGAAATACCTCGGGTGAAGGAATACAAATAGAATAGCAAAGGGGAAGAGAAATGCGGCTATAATGGAACGCAGAGCGCTATGGGGATACAATATACTACGAGGTGCTCCGGTGTATGTGGAAAGGTGTAATGGTTCCAGGACTTATATTTGGAAATGAGGTTGTTTGCTTGAAGTCAGGTGTACAATCAGGACTCGATGGCAACCAAAAGTCAGTGGGACGCCTTGTATTAGGCGCTCACGGAAAGACTGCAAATGAAGTTGCACAGGATGATATGGGCTGGAAAAGTTTTGAAGTGAGGGAAGCTCAAAGTAAAATTGATATCGAAGAACGACTGAGGAATGTGAAAGAAGGTAAATGAGTTGCGAGAATGTTCAGATATTTGTACAGAGAAAATATTGACTCACAGTGGAGGAAAAGAGCTACGAAGCTTACCAGCAAGTATGCGACTGGTATAGTAAGAAATATGGCAACAAAGAACGTCAAACACAAAGTCAGAGAAGCTGAGACAATCTCATGGGTGACGGCAATGGAAAATAAACCTGCTATGAGTAACTACCTAAGAGGTGAAATTGAAATCAGGAAAGAAATACTTTTTGATAGCTCAAAGGGAAGCTCTCTATACTTTTCTAAGCGAGGTCAGAATGTTTTAGAACGCGTAGCTATTAAGCTTGGTACACCAAGGAAGAAGAAGCATGTGTTTGATTCGGTAAAGCAAGGGAAACGACGGGGCATATTGATGGGCTGTCGGTTTAGGCTTCTCCGGCCTCCTTGAAGCCCTCGGGTTCAAGGATAGCAGGGGAAAGTAAACATTGGAGGTTTGGTGGCAGAAAAGTATGGAGACCAGAAATAACGGAGGTGTACAAAAACAAAGCTCCAGATAGTGTTTCAGAAAGTTTGATGCTGGGGATTCTTCGTGTGCTAGAAAAATAGATAGGTAGGCAGGACATTAGACAAAATAAGAACAAGAGCTTGGTGGCGCAACCCGCCACCCTGTTTCAAAGGGGACGTTCATAGTATCCGTCCGTCCGTCCGTCCGTCCGTCCGTCCGTCCGTCCGTCCGTCCGTCCGTCCGTCCATCCATCCATCCATCCATCCATCCATCCATCCATCCATCCATCCATCCATCCATCCATCCATCCATCCATCCATCCGTCCATCCGTCCGTCCATCCATCCATCCGTCCGTCCGTCCGTCCGTCCGTCCGTCCGTCCGTCCGTCCGTCCGTCCGTCCGTCCGTCCGTCCGTCCGTCCGTCCATCCGTCTGTCCGTCCGTCCGTCCGTCCAACCGTCCGTCCGTCCGTCCGTCCGTCCATCCGTCCGTCCGTCCGTCCGTCCGTCCATCCGTCCGTCCGTCCATCCATCCATCCATCCATCCATCCATCTATCCATCCATCCATCCATCCATCCATCCATCCATCCATCCATCCATCCATCCATCCATCCATCCATCCATCCATCCATCCATCCATCCATCCATCCATCCATCCATCCATCCATCCATCCATCCATCCATCCATCCACCCATCCAATAATACGAGCGTGAGCTATTCGACGAGACAGCAGCAGCACTGGCAGCCACGGTCTGCACGCAAAGAAAGATTCGCTTTAATAACAACGTGGACAAGCACAACATTCTTTCTCGTCACCAATTTGGTTTTAGAAAAGGCATTTCCACACAAACTGAGTTCTTACAGACCTAATTAGAAAGTCAATAGACAGTGGCGCGATTGGTCATAGACATTGCGAAAGCTTTTTATTCTCTAAATGAATTTATATTAAAAGATAAATTGCTTCGCTACGGAATTAATGGAGTACCTTTGACGTTAATTCATAGTTAAATAGATTACGGGTACAGATTGCTCAACTAGAATATTCTCAATCCAACAGCAGTCTTATTAACCTCGACATCCCCCAGCGTTCTATACGTGAACCTTCTTTTTTACTCTGTATGAATGACTTGCCTTCCTAGCTTCTGTGTGCCATCCCAGTATTCTGTGCAAGCGATACTAACCTTAAAATTGCTGATAGTGTGGAATAAAACCTAATGAACAAGCATTACTCCGAATTAGGAATTTAGCACCGTTGGTGCACATTGAATGCCCTTCACCTTAACCCAATAAAAAGCGTTTTTATCTTATTTCACTCCGAAAAGAAGAAAACAAGTACCCATTCAGACGTCAGTTACAATAACCATCCTAAAAAAAATCTAGGGTGAGAAAATTTCTTATTGTTATTATTCATAACGATTTAAAATTCCACCATTGTGTGCGCTCTGTAGTTAATTAGGCTTCATATCTCTTGCCCGTGCTGTCGAAATGTAAAAACTATTTCCCTCCCGACATAATTATCAACCGCACTACGAATTTGTTCACTCTCCCACTAATTACCGCATAGCAAGCGAGGGTTACACACACAAAACTCATTTGTCACCCACGTTTACACTTAGCGGTTATGGTGTTGGTCTGCTAAGCACGAGGTAGCGGGATCGAATCCCGGCTTTGGCGGCCGCATATCGATGGGAGCGAAATGCAGAAAACACCCGTGTACTTAGATTTAGGTGCACGTTAACGAACCCCAGGTGGTCCAAATTGACTATGGCGGGCCTCATAATCAGATGGTGGCTTTGGCACGCAAAACCCTATAATTTATTTTTTTAAGTCTCTTCGCATTATAACACCCCACAATGCGCGCATTAAGAGCGAATATTTATTTAAAACTCTGAACATCCTCAACGTTTACGATATGGCCTCGATTATGCATCAAATAGTTGATGAAAAGCTCGCCTTGGCAACAGCCTCTCTACGCCCCTCATTTGGTACTGTCGGGAACGCATCGTGCTGTCGTTCTTTACTACCTAGGGTAACAACTTACTACGGTCACACTACATTACAGTTTACAGGCACGTCAGTTTGGAACAGGCTTAATTGTAACAGAACTCTACCAAGAACATTGCATACACACATTCCTTAAAATTTAAAGCAATCACTTCTTCATTAAGCTAAACATTTCGACAGAATTACCTGTCTGGTTGGGAAAATTGATTAAGACTTAGAGATTGACTCCAACCAAATAAGGAAATTTACTAGCCCGACGTTTCGGAACCAATTCGGCTCCTTCTTCAGGGGGTATTCTTCGGAGGTGGCGGTGTGCCGCTTTTAAAAGGTCCGTCGTAACAAAGGAGAGGAAGGGGGAGAGAGCGTAAGGTGCGGAGACACTTGGCAGGGCACCTGTTCTAGACAGACAAAATGGGTGGGGGGGTGGGGTGGGGGGGGGAGGACTTCGGCGTCGCTGGTCGGCTGGGTTGACCGTTGCTGGGCGCCCTTTAGTCGCGGGAATGCGTTGACGAGGGACAGGGGGGGGGGGGGGGGGGACGGGTTGTTGTGGTGTTAGGTCAGCAACACCAAAACAACTCGTACCCCCCCCCCCCCTGTCCCTCGTCAACGCATTCCCGCGACTAAAGGGCGCCCAGCAACGGTCAACCCAGCCGACCAGCGACGCCGAAGTCCCCCCCCCCCCACCCCACCCCCACCACCTATTTTGTTTGTCTAGAACAGGTGCCCTGCCAAGTGTCTCCGCACCTTACGCTCTCTCCCCCTTCCTCTCCTTTGTTACGACGGACCTTTTAAAAGCGGCACACCGCCACCTCCGAAGAATACCCCCTGAAGAAGGAGCCGAATTGGTTCCGAAACGTCGGGCTAGTAAATTTCCTTATTTGGTTGGAGTCAATCTCTAAGTCTTAATCACTTCTTCACAACGCTTAGCACCGCTCATGCATGCACACGTCCTCACGTTTTCTTTCCCTCTGAAGATGTTTTTGACGATGTAAAAAAAAAAAAAAAACTTGTCAGAAAATTTATAACTTGTGTGTACAATTTTTTCTACAGCTGTATTTTCTTATTTTACTTACTGCGGCCGCTTTTGTTTTATGTAATTACGTATGTATAAAACAGCAGCTTCCATAGAAGCGTTTTTCCTTGATAACAATCAGTATGGACCCTTTAACACATTTATTGGTTCCCAAAAGTGCGTACTTTGTAATTGTACAACTTATTTATGTTAAATAAACATTTAAACTTTAAAAAAACTAATTGAACTCCTGCAGCGAAATTATGACGGGCTAAAAAAAAAGAACGCCGGCTCTGTGAATAGAAGCACGTTACCGTAATCTTCTGCGTGCGTATAGTCAAGAACAAGAAAACACAATATGGTATGCAGCACGCATCCCAGTGAACTGTAAAAGTGCTGCCGTACTCACAAGAATATTTCAGCGATAAATAGTTAAATAGACGCAAATCCTAATATCGCGCTGCTTTCTCTGCAGCGCATGTCCAGTATCACGGAGACCTTGATCCTTGCAAGCAGAGATGGACCTTCGCACGTTGATAGCGAAAAAAGAAAGAAGAAAGAAAGAAAGAAAGCCAGCGACGCACGAGAAACATTGCGTAGCACCCTTCAGCTGCACGTGTAGTGTGTCAAGACACTTTGAAGTTAGCTTCCAAGAAACATGATGAAACGGCGAAAATGCATTAATTAAAGTAAATAAATGTAACCGATGACATCGCAGCGCTCAGCCTACGGACCCAGAGCCCCACTCGGCCAGCGGCGCAAAGAGCAAGGAACTACGCGATGTTTATTTCACGGCGTTGCGCAACCAACACTGCAGACAGTGGGAAACGTAGTGCGTCTTCGGTGGCGAGCGATGCGTGGTGTCCTTGGTTATCTCACGTGCGGCAGCGGTAGTTCTCAGATGCGGCGCAGGCCGGTTCATACGCGGAATGCGTCAGTAAGAACGGAAGAATGTTGTTGGAACCGTCGGGAATCACACGCGTGAATATTGCCTGACGCCATGCTTGACCAATAGAGCCGAAGGAGCCTTATTATTTCTCGTGTGTGCGACGTGTGTCTGCACCAGCTCGAAAGCAACGTTATTAGCGGTATAAAAGTGGGCGCGTATCGCCCCTCCAAACTACTATCTTCATTTGAGCTTTCTGATTCCGTTGTGGCCATATCCTGAAAAGCTAGAGTTACCATGAAGGCATTTCTTGTCTGTGTTCTGCTCACCACGGTCGCCGCTGTGAGCTTTGCTCACCATTTCGAGCTCTGTGGTGAGTATACGGGATGGGGATGTATAGTATATGGACTCGAATGCGGAAAGATGCTATACGGATCAGGGTGCCTAGTTTTTCCCTTGCATCTCTATGTTTTTTTTTTTAATTTTCATTACTAAGAAATTTGTTAGCCATTTTGGAAGAACGTTTACTTTAGTAATCCTTCGGAAGTAAGAGTATACATGCATGCCGTTCAAAGGTAAATGTTAACCACTTTTGTAGTGCCCGTGACGTTGAGAATAATAAATGCTGGAAATACTGGCGACCATGTTGTAATCAAACTCTACTCTTCTCTAGTTTTCCATTCTAGGCGACCATGTTGTAATCAAACTCTACTCTTCTCTAGTTTTCCATTCTATAGTTATTGTTTTCTTATGACTTACGACTTGTAATGAAACGAAGCTGACTTGCGGCCTTATATACCGTGTCATTTTCGCGTGGTGCACATGGACACCATTGACCGGCACAAGAATGGGAATATGTAAAATCGGCGCCTGTTACGTCCCGTTCAAGTATCTCTGCATCAAACGCGCTCTGAGAAGTTTAGATTTTCTATGTCCCTGACCACAGTGCTTGATTTACCGCTGCGCAGATAAACAAGACGAACCGCTGAAAAATAAACTCCAATGCATTGGACTCCACATCTCACAAGGGGTAAGAACAAGAGCTCTATCTATCTATCTATCTATCTATCTATCTATCTATCTATCTATCTATCTATCTATCTATCTATCTATCTATCTATCTATCTATCTATCTATCTATCTATCTATCTATCTATCTATCTATCTATCTATCTATCTATCTATCTATCTATCTATCTATCTAAAAGTGTGTTTACGTGGTAGTTTGCACTGCCTCCGTACCATAACGTTTAATTACCAGCGCTGAACTTTCGGTGAGAGAGCGTGCGTAATGGGACGGAGTAGACACTGAGGAAATTGAGCACTAGGGAGAACATGACAGAATGATGTCTCTCTGCAAATGACATAAATTAGTAGCGTATTTATGTCCAATGCACGATAAAAATAGGTGAAGAAAGAATAGTTCTCGCTGTCCCTCTCTCTCTCTCTGTGTGTGTGTGTGTGTGTGTGTGTGTGTGTGTGTGTGTGTGTGCAAACATTTTGTTTAAATATGTACGCGCATGTAATACTACGCTTGTTATGCGGTGCAGGCGAACCGAAGATTTGATAGGACGTTGAAAGCTCTCGGCTGCCAGGACAGGAGCTGTGTCATCCGGAAGCTGTGCGTTGCAAACGACCTGGTGAGTGCTTGTTCGAACTACGGCATGTATCACTCCACTCAAAAAACAGGGAACCTGTTTCTCGCTTTTAATATACAATCGCCCACAATTATGTAATTCTGGAAATCTCGAGACAAAGTGTAGAGAATAACTAGACAGTAGACACCTACGTAATAGGTTGGTGGGGCCAGTGGCACAAAAGTGATCAAAAGGCACCTTGCTCAATCCCACCAACACAGTCATGTGCACAAAAACTATCATTTTTATTCTTCATGACTAATGTTCAGTGCACATTAATCCTATGTTGTGTGTTGCCTTTTCGAAGCGACAGCGTGAAAGTATCTATCTAAATAAACAAAACGTCCGAGTCGGATATCATAACACAAACTCTCAGTCGTGATGGTGTGCCATGACTACAGTCGTGGATCGCTTTGAGCAAAACTTATAGGCCATGGCGACAAAGTGCCTTGTGTTTTAAAAAAACATTGCAATAAAATTAAGTCAATAGAAATTCCGACGTTGAGCGGCACAATTACTTTTAACATGGTTTCGAAGTGTTTACGAAAAGAAGGCCTCAGTTTGCTGGCACTTGAAGAAACGTTGAGAAATTTGAGCCCTGCATCAAATGATGACGTATGACATACCACCGGGTCTTCTAATAACAACGCAAGTGTAATCTTGGCATCAAATGCGTAGCACGTTGCCTGACACACACGAAATTTCTGTCAATTTTTTTTTTTACAGGAAGCAGCCATGGCCACCTATTTCACGGTGAGTAGATATTCCACAACACGGACCTTACTTTATAAAATCTCTTGCGCAAGGATCATTTAGTGCCGATGGCGCATACGAATGCGTCCCTGTATTTTCCAACGTTTCTTAGTTATTTTGGCATAGATGAGTACTTGTGAAGGCAGAAAAAAAGAAGAAAACGAAAAGTAATTTGACAGAGATCTGAAAATGCTGAAGCAATTGTAAACCTAATGACAACATTTAAAAAACGGTAATTTTATTTGTGACGACACTTACTTGGAGAGGGGGGGAAGTCATTATTGCTGTTATTATTTGCAAATGAAGAGTAGTAATTTTGTCACGTCAATGTTCCAACGAATCTATGTTTGAAAGAGTGCGCACAATAATTTTCGATGCAGCGCGGAAAAATCCTGCTCCTCGTTTGGCTTTTGGTTCTTATAGTGTGACAAGCTTGTGGTTGGCCGTGTAAACCGTTGATCTCCCTCTACAGCCAAGCTGCTAGGAGTACGTGTAGGCTCACCGATAAGCTCGCAAAGAAAAGACGTTTTCATAAGCTGCGTGGAAAGCAAGCGTCCATACCGAGTGCAGGAGAACTTTATGGTCGCATCGGGCCGGAACTTTGCAGTTGGTATAGTCGTATTGAGGGTGCTGTGTAATGTACACAGGGGAAAGAAGTGTGGGTTATTTAGGAGTGGCTTAAGACATTATAAGGGAAATGTGAAGTGACAATGACAGCAAAGATGGTGTTTAAAACCATTTCTTCAAGAGAAGTACAAGTCAGGTCGGAATTAAAAATTTAAGGAATGTTGTGTGCGGGTGTTTTGCCAAACATATTCGAGAAATAACTAAAAGGAGTGAGATAAAGAAAATCCCCAGTAGTTAGCAAATTCTAACTGTGTTAACTGCTCTGCACAGAAGATCGTGGTATAGAACGGTAGCATCATAAAAAAATTAAGTTGGATCAGAATGAAACACTGTTTGTGTGCACGGGACATCGCACAGCATCCATGACGAAAAGATTCTCGTGCTGGGGAAAATCATGTTAGGCTAAGGAAGCCATCAAAGTGCTGCAGGGATCGCTAAGGCGCTTTACATGAAAAACTAACGCTACAAAGGATAATAAACATTTCGAACTGAAAGCTACCTATAATGCCGTTGAACCCCTGTTTGTGTCGGTGATTGATTCAGGGGTTGCTCACATAAGTGCAACTATTCAAATAAACTAAATATTTGGAGCGTGGTGCACTCAGTTGTAGAGGGGAAGGAGGAAATATCACGTGAGTAGCGGTGCATGAACATCCAGAGAGAGCGGCGCGTCAGGATTGTTGTGTGTGTGTGGATTTTATATATATATATATATATATACATATCAGTGTTGCAAAATATTTACAAAAACTTATTTTGAACAAAAAATTTGCGTGCCTACAACTGCAGCTACCAATGACAGTGCTCGGCCGATCGCTATACTGCGCAGTGGTGCAATAATAATAATAATAATAATAATAATAATAATAATAATAATAATAATAATAATAATAATAATAATAATAATAATAATAATGTCGCAGTTTCACCCGAAAGGCGAAGCATCAATTGCGATAGCAAATTAGTAGACAGCTGTACGGAGTAAGGATAGTAGTTTTATCATCTGTATAAACTTGGACGTACAGCAGCACCGGCAACGCGCAGAACTGTTGTCGACGCCGTCGGCGTTTTGCCCGCGTTCGCACCGAACGCGAGTGGCGTTGGTGACTGTTGCCGGTGCCTGTGTTGCTGGTGCCTGTGTTGGCGGCTCGGATGTTTTCGACGAGATCAGAATGGGACACTCGTCGAGCAGCGTCGGAAATCTTAAATAAATACGCATTTGGTGCCGCAGCTAGACCATAGAGAAAGAAAAAAAAGTTAAAGAGTGGACACTCCCATAGACCCCGGTGGCCCAATCGACTCTAGCGCACCTGGTGGTTGGTGAGAGCAACTGGCCTGCGCTTCCCGTTTCGGTTTCACTGGCGCGAATTTTGGATTACTGTGCGCAACCGACGTTTGGCTATGGCGAAAGTTAATGATTTCAGACCACTTTTCTCCGCCCAAATAGCAATGCTATTGTTTGTCGTTTTGATTTAGCGATTCCCTATTTGTTTTAGCTCAAAACTGTGCGTGCAAATTGAGGTCATGACGTAATCTTTATTTCGACTAAGTTATAATAGAAAGATATGCAGGTAATCATAATTCACTACGGCTTTATTCATCGCGCTTTTCTTTTGGAACAAGCGGTCAATCTATATATCAATCAAAGAGACAGAGTACCCGCAATGTTTTTATTCCAAGGCAAGGTAGAGGCTGAGCATATAAAAAGCACAAAATGAGAAGAACATCGCACAGAAATGCAAAGTAGACAACAAATGCATCTAGACTTACAAATAAATTCTAACAAATAGAGTGAGAACACAGACAAGGCACACATCGCTAGAGTTGGCAGTAGCCGACAAGCTGGTGAAGAATGACGCACTGGGCAAGTGGGTAAGAATCTATATGGATCTATGGCAAAAACTCAGCGCACAAAGTTGATAAAGAAGGAAGAAGTGACGTATACACAGCAATAAAGTCCCGAGTCACGACTCGGGTTAACAGAAGTAATGCACAGAAAATAAAAAGCGTACAGAAACCACACGACACAATATATCAGAAAAGCAAAAATACAGTGTGTTGGCTGTTCTTAAGAGCAACTTGCCCAAAATGAGAAAAAAAAAAGCGAACTTGATGCTTCAACGTTGCCTGTTCGTCCTCGGAAAGGTAGGGCAGCTTGCCCACAATGTGAAAGACAGACTTTATGCTACAACACTTGCAGACCTGTTGCCTCTTCTTATGTGTCGCTCCAATCAAAAACTTAGAGGCCAAGTTGCTTGCGTCTGGGCGTTGCTGTGACACTTCCAAGTTGAAATAGATGGTAGTCATCACTTATCCAAAATTGTGGACCTTAATTGGTGCTACAAAGCGGTATCAGAGGGCTAACAGCCGAAGAAAACCACTTTCGCTCATTATTTTTCAAAAAGGCTGCACACAGTGCATTATCACTGTCATTGTTTTTCAGAAAGGCTGTACACAGTGCGTTATCACTGTCATCATTTTTTACAAAGGCTGTACATATTGCGTTATCACTCTCATTGTTTTTCACAAAGGCTGTACATAGTGCATTATCACTGTCATTGTTTTTCACAAAGGCTGTACACAGTGCGTTATCACTCATTTTTTACAAAGGCTGTACATAGTGCCTTATCACTGTCATTGTTTTTCACAAAGGCTGTACATAGTGCATTATCACGGTCATTGTTTTTCACAAAGGCTGTACAGTGCATTATTGTCACTGTCATCATTTTTTTACAAAGGCTGTACATAGTGCCTTATCACTGTCATTATTTTTCACAAAGGCTGTACACAGTGCGTTAACACTGTCATTATTTTTCACAAAGGCTGTACACAGTGCGCTATGACTCACAAGCTATGATAATAAAGGGGCAGCGTCCGCAACCCCATCAACAGCTGCAGTTTTGGACAATCTTATGAAAAGTTTTGATGGGCGTGGTGAGGAGGTTGACGAGAAGCTAATATACGAAAGGCATGAAAATGTGAACCATGCCCACTTCATACTGTGTTCCTTACCCGCTTGAATATATTTCAACACGCGCTTTTGCTATCGTTATATTACTTGAGCTGGAGAGATAAAGTGCACATAGTGACCAACGACCCACACTAACGTGCAGAGTTCGCCCGCATATGCTACAAAAATACAGAGAGGCTACCAAGCATAATTTCTTTTTAAGGTCATACTCTTCATAGTGGGTAAACAAAAGAATGGACATAACGAAGGAGTGGTTAGTCCCGTTGAACTTGATAGAGGGCCATAATGAGGTCTGATGTAACGAAGTAATGACTATAACAAAGCTATTGCAGGATTCGGTTCAACTTGAATGCTTTTGTGTAAAGCAGCCGCTAATTGCTAAGCTTTGAACTTGTCAAGCTGTATACCTGAAATTAAAGACTGGAACCTAACCCTATCTAAGTTTCGGTTCACAAAACGCACATGCCAACATAAACGAACCCGGCAAAACATTTTCAGAAACTTCTCGCGACACCCAGCAGAGCAGAGATGAAAATCGCCAACACTTGAGAGATGGTGATACAAAACATGAGACACTTTCAGGTGATGTGCAGTGGCCTCAATAATGGCAAGAAAGTGACATTCAAGTTGTTGTACGTATTCAAAAGCTGCTTCCGATGGCACAGTTAGATTTCCGAAAAGTTTGCTGGGGACGTGGTATGCTTTGAGCATTGTGAAATACTGATGGGTCCCCTTTAGTGTCTCGCTGTCGTCTATCAATATCTGTGGGCAACTGCAAGTATCACGTGCATTCCGAAGAAAGTATTTGATGACAAAACCAGCTACATAATATGTAGCGGAGTCATCAATAATATGGGAGTGAATGTTGGTCGCAAGTTCAGAGAGATCGTCTAGAGCGGGAAAGTCGTCAGGCTGTGGCTGTGCACACTCCTCATTATCCACAAGAGACGCACTAGCGAGGGAGAATGGCGAGAGCTCCTGAAGGAGGTCACATTCATCATCCTCGACATTTCCGTATTCTGACAGTTTGAAGAGTTTTCTTATGCAGATGTGCTTCAGGCCACAAATAAATTGTGCTACATTGGGGTTGGTGTTGCAACCTTGCTTTTGCCTTATGTGGCCAAATATGTTCTCCAGAGGATCCTGTTGAAGTCTGCGTGTTAGCAGGTATTCAAAATTGTAATTTTTGGACAGGTCGTCCCACAGTTGACAAATAGCCTGAATTGTGATTTGCCAACCAACGACGGTTTGTGGTTGACGTCTGCCATCAAACGTCCATGATGCAATCCAGGGAGGCTGGCCTCGAAGGAAGTCAATCAGCTCTGAATCCTCTTTCACGATTGCATGCCGGAGCTTTTGCGAAGTTTTCTTTTTACTCGAGCTGTTCAAGGCATCGAAAATCCTGTCCATACGATCACAAAATTGTGCTGTAGTGATGGCCGAGGCAGGCAGCACTTTCGCATACACCAATGCTGTGATAGCAATCGAAACTGATGCACTGAGGACCTGCGTTGCTCTGCTGACCTTCATATTAGAAAAAGGTTTCTGATGAATGTGCCTTTCAGTCAACTTAGGAGCCAATCGCAACCGCAACTCATGTGAGGATTGGTAAAGGCTTACAATGTGGGACCAGTCAACGATGTCATCCCCAATATATAACTTGTGTGCTTGCACATTATTGCGCGTTGTTTTAATTAAATGTGGAACATCAAAGATGAAATATACCCGCTCACCATTAACTTCAAAAAAAGGCTTTGCTACAGTCACTCTTAGTTGGTTAGCGAGACTTACATTTGAACTGCCCTGGTCACAAATGACTGCTTTCACTGCAGTGTTAATGCTCCTAAGCTCCACAATGAGTGACACCAGCAGGTTATGCATAACAGATGATGGTGTTGATGTGGGCCCTATAGTAAAAGCAACCGGTTGAACCCACTTTTTCGAAACACCAACAAGAAGAACTACCATTGCTCGATCAGCAATGGTTGAAGTGCGATCAGTGCCATCATCTGTAAAACCCTGGACAATGTCCCGTGCAGCATCATAACACAAATTCTTTTTGAGTGCTATTTCATCGAAAACTAAAGCACACACTCGGTCCTGTTCATTCCAAGCTTGAGTATTTGTTGCAATGGAAGAAATGATTCCTGGAATTGTGCCTGGAGTCATCTTTACATTGGCTAGCCACCTCCTTAATGAACGCCGGGAGGGCAAAGAAAAATATGGAGCCAGAAATCGGTATGCTCGCGGACCACGGAAGTTTAAGTGAAGAGCAAATTTCTTGAACCACACGGGAAACCGCTTGCCCTTGCCTTTGGGCCTCAAGCGAACATGTGCAGAAAGAAGTTTAAAAACCTCCTCGGTGACGTGCGGTCGGATAATGCCAAGGGCCGTTGAAGTCGATGACGGTGCTCGGTGAGGCTGCCTCAGCAGTCTTTTGATAGTTTTCCGCTGTGCTGCTACTTTGGCTTGCAGACGTCGAATGGTTTGCTTGTATTTCTTTGATGGAGACCTTGCAGCTGGCACACAGGAAAGCACTGCAATAAACAAAAATTGATTTAAAAGTGAACAGCAACTAATCCCGTACGAGCGCTTTCTTCGCTTCTTTTTTACCCAAGGTGCCCAACTTTCTGTGGTGCAAAGTTTTCGATTCCACAAATTGAAAAAAAAAACATTAACAATGGCACCCTAATAATGAAAATCACTGAGAGCCCACCATGACATTTTATTGGTGCTAGTTTGCTCAGAATCTCCTAAACATAAAATTGCACATTGAAAACAGCTGCAATAACAGCATAATCACCATTTGCTGTAGGGCACTCAGGCGTGGAGCTGTTGGAGGACACATCTTCTGGAGAGTCTTGTGAAGCTTGTTCAGTACCTCGGACACTGCTGTCGGAACAATCTTGCGAGCAGCCTGCGGAAGTCTCTATATCAATAGTCTGTTGAAGTGAACATAAGTGTTGAAGCAAACAGTAAACTCACCAGTCACACATGTTCCCTTTGTGACAACTGAGCGACTGCCCAAGGTTTCCTCCAGCAAGACGCAGTCAGCAGGAACTCCTTCACCAGCTACATGGGAGCTGCCACCTGTAGAGGTTTGGTCAACAGTCAACTCAGTTCGAAAAAAAAGACAAGTCGACACTGTACACACCCTGCTCCTCGGGGCACTTCAATGTGTGGGAGCCGCTTTTCGAAGCCTCTGCCGCAGACCCTAAAGAAATGAAACAACAACAATTTGTCAGTAAGAGGCTTAAAATAACAAAAACTGAAGCACATCCACACCTTGCAGTGCGGCTTCTGCAGTCATGTCCCAGTCACTACTTGAAGCGATGCTCAGAGAACCTGCATATATGTGTAGTTGGTACAAGTTACAAAGCTTGTAGCACAGGGAAATTTAAACCGCCCTTTCAAACGCATGAATCGGTAGGTGGAAGAAAAGAGAATGCATCAGCAGAGAAACAAGGAATTTGTGGTTTGTGGAATTATCGACAGTGCCAGCTTTCTTTGATACGAGGTATATGTGTACATGTGCATGAAGGCTTCAAGTTAACGTTAAATAGCCCTTCAATGTATTTCAAAACAAGTTGCACAGGTCAATAGCATAAAAGAATGACAGGAATGTAAAGCTGTTAGGAAGGTAATAGCCCACAATTCACAAAATTTAAGACTTTCGAAGTGTTACTTCTACAGCGAGGTTTCTCCATCGGCTACAAATATCTTCCAGGTTAACTGTCACCACTGATTCAAAAGAAGTGGCTGCTATCGCAGATAATTGAGTTTCTGTCAATCACTTACATGGTGCAATTGGTTGCACACTGGGAACAGCCATTCTTGTAAGCCTTGTGTGCCCAGGGTCCATGAAACTTTCAGCAGTAAAATGGTCGCTGCAAACCCTGTACGTTGCGTACAATAGGCTGGCCGGCTTACTCAGGAGATCATCTCGTCCGGCATACTGCATCCATGCTGTCATCCTGCATCGGCAATGAACTATCAGCTGAAGGCGAAGTGCTCGAACAGTGATTTTGTTATTGTTAGCCTCACTGAGCAAGCACGAAAAGTAAGCTTGAAGACATGCAAACCATACAAAAGCTTTAGCGCACCTGCCGTCCCGTGGTATGCGGAAGAAACTCGTCCCTGGCTTCTTGTGGGTTCTGCCATTGTTCAAGCACCACGAAACACAGCAGTAGCTGCCGTAGCTTGGGCCGCCGGACGGCATGGCATCAGCGCGGTCTGAAAATGTCAGTAAATGCACACCAGGATTTATTCGTGGTCCGAGGCTTCGGGAAACGCGTCGTGAAGCATGCGAGGCCCAGCGACCGCTCCTCAACAGGGAGTTTTCGAGTTTTCGAATAGCGAAAGCAAAGCTTGCGGGCGTAGCGTTGCGGGCTTCACTTAAGGGGAGCCCGCGAGCGTACGACGCGTTCGCCGCTACGCCGCAAGCTTTTCGTACGCTATTCGAAAACTCCCTAATGTTTCGCACCGAGCTCAGCGCACAGCACGCGTCGCCTCGGCTTGACGCCGTGCCCCAGTTTGCTATACTAGGGCGAAATCTTGTACGCGTTCTTGTACGCGTTCCACGATGGGACGGAGGCGTTCCGTTCCATCGAGCCGAACGCGATTCTGCATACGTTGCACAATGTTCACGTCTTGCCGCCGCATACAGCCGCAAACTGTTTTTTTAGCAAACCTCGCCGTCCTCACAAGCTCTAGAAAAAGATTACAACTGCGCGAATAAGACACCACGTAAGAAACACAGAAACGCCCACCCACACGAAGCGCAACGCGTGTGGGCGTGTTTATGTTTCTTACATGGCGTCTTATTCGCGCAGTTGTAACCTTTTTCTGATTCAATGACCCAACTAGCCCAACAACATGTAATTCAACAAGCTTCGCTTGAAAACGTACCTCACCTGCTGTCTCACACACGAAAACACCGAAGCAGCCGACGTTGACGAAACCTTCCCGCTGTCATGCCTATGGTCATGCCTGGGCTTGTCGCATGCTGGTATGGCGAGTACTCTCGGCGCGAAATCGTAGATGCTGCTTATGGCAGTGCGGCTGAACAAAAATAACCACGTAAGGTGCGTTGAATAAATTGTTTTTATGTATAAATAACATGTCAAATATAGGCGCATAATTATTATTTTGTAAAAAACATTCTGTTTAATTGATGATAACTTTTTGTTTTTCGCACTTGCGCACTCTGGCGTTTGGTGAGAGCACTAGTTTGTTACGTGGTCGTGACGTACTTCCTGAGGCCAGATTTCGCGGAGTGTCCTCTCTTAACTTTTTTTTCTTTCTCTATGGCTAAACGTCGCCTCCCTTCCCTCCCCCCTCCCCCACGGCCTCTCGCGCGTCGGAAGAAGGCGCGTTTGCTCTACATATATGGTGATTGTAAAGGAGGAAAGAGACGCCTACTTCTGCAGCCCTTAAGCGAGCACGGCGCAGAACGCCCGTTTGTTCTCCGCCGTGCGTTCGCTCCCCGTGAAAGCGCGCGCCCCTCGCGCCCTTTCACTCGCACATACAGCGTTCGGCGCGCGGCGACGATTTCATCTCCATTGACGTCATACGGAACGTCACGGCGACGGCCGTGACGTTCCGTGAATGATCCCGGGCCTTTGTCGCGGGTAAATAGGCACACAACATGCCACCATTTCACCAGTTGACGATGTCCCCACGCCCATGAGTTAAAGGCAGTGATATCGTTGCAGGAAGAAAGCATGCCCACGAGTGTAAAATGATGTATATGTACAACTGATGTATATGGCGTTCATGCAACGGCCAGATTCTTCGTCTTCCTCTAGTTAGTGTCGCCTTCTTCGTTCCCTTCACCGTAACATCACCCACCCGGTGAGTTTAGCTCCGTCCCGGTCCAGGTTATAGAGCCTCACTTAATGGGAGGGGGACACAGGGCTTGAGCCTGGCGACGTGAACAACATAGCTGGTGACGTTGGGAGGCACTGAAGGCCGACCGACTGGGGCGATCTCGTATGGCACGTCGGACAGTTGACGTAAGATCTGGTATGGACCATAATAACGGGACAGTAGTTTTTCCGACAAGCCGACGCGACGCCAAGGCGTCCAGAGATGGACATGAGAACCAGGTGAAAAAGGGTGGTCTCGGTGCCGAAGGTCGCAGCGTCAGCTTTTGAGAAGCTTCCGAGGCTGTGAGGCGGTGACGGGCGACCTCTCGGTCCTGGGCGGCTAAGGCAATAGCATCGCGAGCGTAACCAGTGCTGGGTGATTGTACTGCAGAAGGTAGCAACGTGTAGAAGGGAAAAGTGTGGTCGTGGCCATACAAAAGGTAAAATGGTGAGAATCCGGCAGTGTCGTGACGGGACGAGTTGTATGCGAAATTGATGTATGGTAAGGCGACGTCCCAGTCGCAGTGATTGTCGGAAACGTAAAGCCGCCCAAATCTTTAAAAAGCGTGCGTTAGCGGCGACCCTCTGTGTGCCAGCACCTTAAATTAGGAACAAACTTGCAAATGACTATGCTAGCTTCACGAGCTCTGTGAGCATAGTCAGATAGCATAGTCGTTTGTAAGTTTTTTTTTTCCTAATTTAAGTCGCTGATGCACAGAAAGTCGCCGCTCGCGCACGCTAGTTAAAGATTTGGGTGGCTGTACATGGCCAGCATTTCAGTTAGTGTGCAGTAGAGTCGTTTTGTGAGGCCGTTCGTTTGAGGGTGGTATGCGGTAGCAAGGTGGTGTTCTGTAGAACAGGAACGGAGTAGATCATCGGCGACCTTCGACAGAAAGTAGCGGCCGCGATCCGTGAGTAACTGGCGAGGGGCGCCGTGGTGCAGGATGGCGTCGTATAGTAAGAAGTCGGTGACATCTGTAGCGCAGCTGGTTGGCATCGCTCGTGCGATGACATATCTTCTGGCATAGTCTGTTGCTACAGCAATCCATTTGTTTCCTTTCATGGAAATTTGAAAGGGGCCAAGGAAGTCGAATCCCACACGGAAGGGCTCTGTAGGGATATCAATTGGTTGAAGCAAACCAGCAGAAGGCATAGCAGGCGTCTTCCCGCGCTGACACAGGTCGCAAGAAGCGACATAACGGCGCACAGAGCGATAAATGCCGTGCCAGAAGAAGCGGTGCCGCAGGCGGTCGTAATTACGAGTGATGCCCAGGAACAGTATTTTGTACCGATGCCTTATGATTATTCTATACTAGACTTATCGCTAATACTAGACCGCTCACGGCCGGCTGACTCCGTTGATAACGCGAGCGGATCGTCGCTCTGACCACTGACAAAGCGCGATAAGCGCGAAAAGGCATTAGCACCGGAAAGGCATCGCTACAAAATACCGGCCTAGATGTCCAGCAGTAGGAGCGTCATGAAGTTGCTGGAGCACGGCCAGTCGAAGGTGCTTTGGAACGACTAGGAGGAGCTCCGGGCCATCAGGACGAACGCTACGACGGTATAAAGTTCAATCGCGCAAGGTGAATATCCGGAGGGACGGCTCATTAGGCGAGGAGCTTAGGTGTTCCATAAGTGTTCGAAGAACAGGATCTTGGCGTTGCTCATCGTCAATATGGAAAAAAGCCGGAGAGGGACAGAATACTGATGACCGAGTCTGCATCGGTATCGTCCGGTTGATCCACGGGATTACGGGAAAGGCAATTAGCGTCTTTATGCAGGCGCCCTGGCTTATACATAATAGAAAATGTATATTCTTGTAGACGCAACGCCCAACGTGCAAGTCGTCCAGTTGGGTCCTTCAAAGAGGAGAGCCAGCAGAGGGCGTGATAATCGGTTACGATGCTGAAGCTCCGACCGAAAAGGCACGGCCGAAACTTTGCCACCGCCCATACGAGCTTGAGACATTCCCTCTCAGTAATGGAATAATTTCGCTCGGGCGTGGAAAGAAGGCGGCTGGCGTAAGCGATGACACGGTCTTGGCACTGTTGACGTTGAGCGAGGACAGCGCCGATGCCATGACCACTCGCGTCAGTTCGTACTTCAGTGGGCGCAAAGGGTCAAAGTGTGACAGAATCGGGAAGTTGTAAGCCGCTCGATCAGAGTAGAGAAGGCTTTCTCCTGCAGTTGTCCCCAAGACAAAGAGACATCTTTCTTAAGAAGGTCAGTGAGAGGGCGAGTGATGTCGCCAATTTTTTTTCACAAATCGCCTGAAATACGAGCATAAGCCCAGAAAACTACGGACATCGTTTCTTGAACGAGGTACAAGAAAAATTCGCACGGTGTGAACTTTCTGTCGATCAGGTTGGATTCCGGCAGCGTTTACGAGGTGGCCGAGCGTGGTAATTTCACGGCGGCCGAAATGGCACTTGGAGGAGTTTAGCTGAAGGCCAGCCCAGTGAAACACGGAGTATGGTCGTGGGGCGCCTCAGGTGGCTCTCAAAGTTCGGCGAAAACACAATCACATCGTCGAGGTAACAGACGCATGTAGACCACTTCAAGCCGCGCAGGAGAGAGTCCATCGTGCGCTCGAATGTAGCTGGCGCATTGCATAATCCAAAGGGCATGACTTTAATTTGGTACAGACCGTCCGGTGTGACGAAGGCGGTTTTCTCGTGGTCCATCTCATCGACGCTAATCTGTCAATAGCCGGAGCGGAGGTCAATTGATGAAAAGTATTGGGATCCGTGAAGGCAGTCAAGAGCGTCGTTAATGCGAGGCAGTGGATAAAGATCCATCTTTGTTATCCTGTTGAGGTGACGGTAGTCAGCGCAGAAGCACCACCAGATGTCTTTTTCTTTACTAAGACAACCGGGGATGCCCCCGGGCTACTGGAAGGTTCAATGATGTCCTTGTCCATCATCTTGTCTATCTCTTTCTGTATGATGGCCCTTTCTGTTGTGGAGACACGATATGGCCGCCTATGAATGGGTCTGGCGTCACCGGTGTTGATGCGATGCGTGAGCACAGATGTCTGATCAAGTGGACGGTCGTCCAAATCAAAGATATCCCGATAAAATGACAGGAGGTGACGAAGAGCTGTTGTTTGCTCGGAAGGAAAGTCAGGGGAAGTCATCTTACAAACATCGTCCGCAGGTGCCGAGCACAAAGGAGTGGGTGACAAAGGTCTGTTGGTACTGAGGAAGGATTCAGAGGCTAAAGAAATCTCAAATATCGCTCGCAATCGCGATAGCGCGCTTTGACCAAATACCTCTAACAGAGGAACTTATTTTAGAATGCCGACATCACAATTCATCGCAGCGGAGGGCGACGAGGGTACTGTTGCAGTGTAAGGGCAACACACTTGGACAAGAGGCTGTAGCCTGAACAAATCATAGTGCTACAAGTGCTACTGTGCTGTGCCACTGTGACCGACTGTGATTGTGTGCCTGTGCTCCTTTCTTTCATTATCTCTACTTTGCTGTCACTTTACCTCCCCCTCCCCTCTCTCCCCAGCATAGGGTAGCAAATTGGATCTTCCCATCTGGTTAACCTCCCTGCCTTTCCCCTTTCTTCTGTCTCTCTCTCTCTCTTGTCTGCCTCGGTCATGGTGTTATTAGACAGTTTTAGCAGAGCGTTGCTTACGCTCCGCTCCGCTAACGTTTCACGCACACCGCTGGCTGCATGAACTGCGTTTGTTTGGCTTGTTTGACAAGTGCGTCTGCCAGAACGCCGGCCAAGCGCGCTCAGCGCGGCTGTAAAACGACAAAGCAACCAGTAGACGCACCCTAACGCTCCGCTCAAATGGTTTCGTAGCGGACCGTGGGCAGCGTTCTTCGTTCCGCTGCCGATATGAGCGTTGTGCGCACGCGCTTTAGCGCTCCTGCTAGCGTTCCGCTGAGCGGCTCTGCGCGAATCGTTCGGACACGACGGTCTGAGCGGAGCGGACCGCGAACGCTCTGCTAAAACTGCCTATTAGCCTTGCGACAGAGAGCCAGCACATCCTGTATGTACACGACATAGGATTCTGTGGACGTCTGAGCGCGGCACGCAAGTTCGTTTTTTGCTGCCAACTGACAACCAACAGGTATGCCAAACAGGTCTGGCATTTTTTCTTTGCATACATCCCAACTCGTTAGGTCAGCTTCATGTGTATCGTACCATTGCTTCGCAGTTCCTCTCAGATAAAACATCAGGTTTGCTAGCATCATTGTCGAATCCCACCTGTTGTTGTCGCACACTCGTTCGTACATGGCAAGCCAGTCCTAGACGTCGGCGTTGTCCGTGCCACAAAATGTCCCCGGGTACCGCGGATGAGTGGGGATGACCATTGACATGGACTGTTGAGGCGTTGTCGGTTGTGTCCGTTGATCTGCCATTGTGGCGGCAGGTAAATGACGTCCGCTGCAAGGTTCCGTGATTGTACCCCGCACCTCCACCCAAATGTTGCAGGAAGAAAGCAGGCCGACGAGTCTAAAATAATGTATACCGTATTTTCGCGCATATAACCCACCCTTGTATATAACCCGCACCCCTAACTTTGAACTCCACGAAAAAGAAAAATATAACCTCGCGTATAACCCGCACGCATATCCAAAAAAATGAGGATTAGGAAGTTACAACTATGCGCAGCCATCATTTCGTTTTCAAAATAAATTTACTTCAAAACGACCGCCGCAAAGTTGTCAGCGGTGTTGTCCAATTCACTGCTGCCATCCGAGGCTTCGTCGCCGCACTCGAAGACGTAATCGTCTTCGGAACCATCTCGCAGCAGCTCTGTTGGCGATTTCTTCAGCCGCAGCTATGATCTTCAGTTTCTCTTTCACAGTGAAAGACTGCCGCCGAGACACATTCATGATGCCTCAGGCTGGCCAACTGTGCAAACTGGGCGTACAAGAAACGGCACCTGACTCATGCTAAAAGCGTTCGAAAAGCACAGAACACCCATACCGGAAAGCATTTTTCTTCCTCCATGCCGAAAAGCGTCTAACCAGACTATGAATGTGGATCAGCTAATAACCTGTGTTGGCCTCTTATTGGCTTAACACACGTCGATTTCGATAGGCATGCGGACAATGCGGACTCTGCACGGCAGGCCGCGCGTTCCAGTGAAGCCGACCCCCACCCCTTCCCTTCGCGAATATTCGCAGATAACCCGCACCCCCATTTTTAAGCACATTATTTCAATTTTTGGTGCGGGTTATATGCGAGAAAATACGGTATGTACAACTTATGTTTTTAAAACCTTCTTGTGTATATGGTGTTCAGGCAACGGCCAGAGTCTTCGTCTTCATCTATTTAGTGTCACCTTCTTCTTTTTTTTCACCGTAACAATATCATGATGTGATAAAACATGAATGGGCTTCTGTCATATTTGCAGTCCTTAAACGTAAGCGTTCATTCCATGTCCTCTTGAATATTGCTGATCATGTCTTTCCGAGTAGCTAAACCCAGGGCAGCACATATATATAATGGATAGACTTATATAGTCACCCGTAGAAACTCTATAGAATTGTGCCGATGACCGGCTTTGTTCTCCACAGAATTACGCAATGAAACAGCAAATTCTAGCTACATATTCTTAATGCAACAAATACACACCTATTGCAATAATTCCTACAACCCTGTGCGTACATTGAGTTCCCGCAACCATCGCAGAGCGTAAACGTATCGCCGCGCGCAGGACGCGCGTAGGAAGCTTTTGGTCCGTGCGCGCTCTGCTACAGGTCTCATACTGTTTGCTGTCGTGTTCTGACATACATATCTTACATATAGAGTGGTTCCTGCGTCACATGTCCCTACGAACGCAAGCTTGGTTCCGCGCAACAGGGTAGGCAGAATATATTTTCGCATGTTCCCGCACTTCGCAATGCTACTACAACGCAAAAGCGGCGACAGTAAGAGGCCTTGACTGCAGGCGCTACAATTTCTGTCCAGTCTCACGTCATTCCTGTACGCATCGGAACAAATGATTACTCAAAAAATGAAGTGCGGCGTTCTGCGATATCTTATGTACTACAGTGTACCAATCCAGAACCGTCATCTAGCCCTGACGAAGTGGCCTTGCAAGCGGTCGAGTAGTTGGCCACACGATCGTGTCGGTTTGTCGCAGCCACCGCTTTACCCCATTTCTTCCTTGCCTCATGGAACGTGGCTGCCGTCGCCTACACTGCTTTCGGCGAGGGACGCGCAAATCACGACTGCACCTTACAAGTGTAAAAAATAGATAACTAGCCATGGGTACGCTGTACACATTTCTTTTAGCTGCGCTTCATTGTTAGAATTAGCGTAAAATGAGAACAAACGGTCAACACGGCCGCGTAGTAGCAGAGCCTGCGCAGTTCACAAACATCCAACGCGCGTCTCGCGCTCGTCCGCCCGTCCACACTTCACGGTGGCGGCAAAAAGTGGTCGCAGTTTCACCTGAAAGGCGAAGCATCAATTGCGATAGCAAATTTGCAGAGAGCAATACAGAGTAATGATATAGTAGCTTTATCAGCTGTATAAACTTGGACATGCAGCAGCACCGGCAACACGCAGAACTGTTGTCGACGCCGTTGGCCTTTTGCCCGCGTTCGCACAAAACGCGTGCGGCGTTGGTGACTGTTGCCGTAGCCTCTGATATAAATAGGCACTTGGTGCCGCAGCTAAACGTCGCCTCCCTTCCCTCCCCCCCCCCCCCCCCGCCCACGGTCTTTCGCGCGTCGGAACAAGGCGCGTTTGCTCTACATATATGGTGATAGTAAAGGATGAAAGAGACGCCTACTTCTGCAGCCCTTAAAGGCTCGTTCACACCGGAGGCGGAGCGGCAAAGCGGCCAAGCGGCCAAGCGGCAAAGCGGGGAAAACTTCCTCTCCAGGCGGCGAAAGCGGGCAGAAAACGAGGCGGCTAGTCCGATCGCTCCCGGACCGATTTTTTGCCGCCCGCCCAAGCTCGCCGCTTTGCCGCAGCCAATCAGAACGCCAGACGATGGTGGCGCTGGTGTATCTCGGCGCGAGATCTGGGCACGGGCGGTCGACCGGTGCCACGAGATGGCGACACGTCCCCCGCGAAAGTAAAGCCCCTATATTTATAAAAGTAGCGCCATCCACTTCCCTCCTCCTCCGTTCCACTATCGCGCTCGGCGCGACCAGCGCGATCGAGGCGTGATATCGACAGTGGCGCCGCCTGCGTCGGGCCTGCCGTGGTAGACGACAGCTAACGCGCTACCACAGGAAATCCGAGGAAAACTTCGATCGCGCCCTGCGGAGACGTTTTTGAGGCGCGATTTTGCTTCGTCAGTCAGTAACTGGTCTTAATAATGCCGTTTTGGAAGTAGCAACGCGACGATGCGAGACGGCGCAAATATCAAGTGTGCAGCAAGCGTTTGCGCACGCCGGATGGTAAACAAAAAAAGCCTTTTGCCCTCGCCTTGTCGGTTGCGGCAACTTAAGGCGCAGCAGCATGCCATCACAACGAAGTTCTTGTCCCTAACACGTTTGATCCGTTTGTGCGTACAGCACTTTCGTCGCACAGGCCCGAGAATGGCAGTCGGAGCGCGCTGGAAAGAAAAAAATATACAAAAGCGCGACGCGAACTTCCACGTGACACGGATTGGCCAATGCGGGAGCGGAAGAGGCTGGGGCGACAGGTGGCGGCTAAGAGAGGGCGAGGAGGAAGCGCCGGGGTGAGGTGGTGGCGGCAAGATCTAAGAATGGCGCTACTTTTATAAATATGGGGGCTTTACGCGAAAGCGCTCGATGCTCCGCCTCCTCGGCGGCGCGGGCAGCCAGGCAAGCCGTCTGGTCTGAACAGGCCCGCGCGGTCGCCGCCTCGCCGCTTTGAAAAGCCCGCTTGGCCCCTTTGCCGCTCCGCCTCCGGTGTGAACGAGCCTGCGGTCACGTAAGCATGGACACGGGGTCCCACATGAAGGGAGGAGAGAGCGTCCAAAATGGCGGTGTGGTGAGCACGGCGCAGAACGCGCGTTTGTTCTCCGCCGTGCGTTCACTGCCTTTGAAAGCGCGCGCCCCTCGCGCCCTTTCACTCGCACATACAGCGTTCGGCGCGCGGCGACGATTTCATCTCCATTGACGTCATACGGAACCTCACGGCGACGGCGACGACAGAATCTGCTTTTGAGTGTCCATATAATTGCTATCGCAATAAAAGCCAATGTGCACATAGGGCTGTCAGCATTCTACAAGGGTCCGCGCAACAGGAAGCATTCGTGCGCGTAATTCTTTTGGTAACACAAAACTTCATTTTGCTTCCTCCCCGCTATTCAGCGCATCTGCTCGGTTGATTTCTCTCCGAGTAAATTGGGCCCACCCCGGAGACTGTAATCGCAGCTCGCATATGGTCCGGGTATTGGCGGTATCTGTGTTTACCCGGTGCGGCTCGTAATCCCGATTCTGCAAAACAAGGTGCTGAAGGTAACCAGTTCGTTTCCCAATAGCTTCGCTTCACATCGATTTCATCATGCCCGTCGGATCTGTATGATGTTTTTCTGACTTAACGAGCCACATCAACTCATTCGCCAAGAATACCTGGCGCTGGTGGAGCCATCAACCATGCGCGCTGCTATCACTTGCTACCTTAAAAAGCCTCCGTGGGTGCTCTGGCTGTCCGGCGGGTTACGTTTACAGGTCTAATTAGTGTTGTGCAATACGATGACAAAAAAACTCTAACAAAAATGATTTTCAATTATCCTTCATGTCCTTTAAGCTAGCATTCGAATACGAAGTATATACCTGCAACTGTGGCACTGATTTTTTTTTATATATCAGTAGATACCGAATGAAGGTGGTGTGATCTCGTGGCTGTAACTCGTGGAGCAAATGTAGCGGTTACCTGCGACATTGTCATCCGTGGGTCAAAAGGGTCGTTTGGCGGAGTTATCCGTGTTTCCCCGTCTTGCTGGGTAGGCACGTATTAGGCATGAAATGCTTTATCTTCCATTGTCGGCGACCTTCAAGTGACCTTGAACCAAAAGCCAGAGCCGTTTCCGGGCACTCAAAACAAGAACATGCCGGCAAGTTGCGAGAGCAGACAAAGATAATTCAGTAAGGATTTCTAACCGCGAATCGACGATCTTAGATGTTAGTTTTTTCGACCTCAGGAAAATAAATTAACTTATGAAGAACATTCCAGCTCAAGAAAAAGTCCTGTCGTAGTGATGTTCACGATTATGTGGCGCGTGCCACTGCTTATATTTCGGTTTGTTTCAGTAAGGATATGTCAGTTTTGTCAGAGATGCAGCTTATATACTCACGCTATTTGAAATAGTGGCCTGAAGGTACAATGAGCTGATTACAAAATGAAGAATTTATCAGTGGAGTAATGTTTCAGAAGATTCAGTGCACTTTTTATGGCGATAGCAATTATATGGACACTCCAAAGCAGATTTCTGTCGTCGGCGTCGCCGTCGTCGTCGCCGACGCCGTCGCCGTGAGGTTCCGTATGACGTCAATGGAGATGAAGTCGTCGCCGCGCGCCGCCGAATGTGCGACTGAAAGGGCGCGAGGGACGCGCGCTTTCACGGGGAGTGAACCCACGGCGGAGAACAAACGCGCGTTCTGTGCCGTGCTCTCTTAAGGGCTGCAGAAGTAGGCGTCTCTTTCCTCCTTTACAATCACCATATATGTAGAGCCAACGCGCCTTCTTCCGACGCGCGAAAGGCGTGGGGGGGGGGGGGGGGGGAGGTGGAGGGAGGGAGGCGACGTTTAGCTGCGGCACCAAGTGCCTATTTATACCAGAGGCTCCGGCAACAGTCACCAACGCCGCACACATTTTGTGCGAACGCGGGCAAAACGCCGACGGCGTCGACAAGAGATATGCGTGCTGCCGGTGCTGCTGCATGTCAAGTTTATACAGCTGATAAAGCTACTATCATTACTCCGTATAGCTCTCTACAAATTTGCTATCGCAATTGATGCTTCGCCTTTCAGGTGAAACTGCGACAACATTTTTTTCTTTACCCCACCATTCCGCAGCAGAGAATATTTTTACGAGAAACAAATGATGACATGAATATGAGCTATAACACAAAGCAAGACAAGAAAATACCGACAGAAGTGAGAGCGCGAAGAGAACTATCGTGAAAATCAGAAAACAGTCTAGTTTGTAAGCGACCTTTGCCAAATATAACACAAAGAATGGAGGCAAAACACTCAGGGTATTTCTTTCCAGGCACACTTGTCTCACTTCCACTACCTTCGAGCTTGCGCTCGGGCCTGATCCAAGCTCGATTATCAAGTTCTGAATATTGTCAATTTCGCCATCCCTGTCCCATGATTCGTTCTCGCTTTTTTTTCCAGATGATCGCAGTTCCGCCTCCAGTTTTCCTCGCTTATTAAATCAATTTCTACATGCAAAGTTTTTCTACGTCTTCAAGCTTAAATGTTGCCTTATTTGCGGCCACGCACCTTTTCACTTGGCTCCAAACTAGCTCTATTGGATTGAGTTTCGCAGTGATCCGGCGGCAACCTTAAAACATCAGACCACCTGCTTTGGCGAGGGTGTCAATTTTGTACCCAATATGCTTGTCCTTATGCTTATTGACAAACTCCAGCTGCTCCGTCTTTAGCTGGTCAGTATAAACGGAATGTTTTTGCTGCACCACCCACGACTGATATCCTGTCTATGGTGCATAG
>NC_051154.1:221768425-221826713 GCF_013339745.2 Dermacentor silvarum | reverse complement strand
TGTATGCGGCAGCGAAAATCTGGAGACCACTACGCACATCCTTACAGAATGCGAAGGGATTCACCGAATGATACGCGTAGGTAACCTTCACTTTCCAGAAGCGCTTGGATTTAAAGTGGACGGAAGCATCAAACGGTAAACAGTTGAGATAAGCAAGAGACGTTTAGAGTTTTGGTGGGAAAAAAAGCCGGGAAGAGATTGATTGATACGACCGGATCTGTTACAGGCATAGATAGCGGTACAAAGTATGGATAGAGAAGTTTTGAGGAAGAAAAAAAAAAGATTAAGGAGATTTATACAAAATGATAGAATGAAAAACATGTATAGCATACCTGATTAAATCAAACAGGCTAGGTGACTATTTGTCACCGCCCCGTTTCAAAGGGGATGTCAGTAAATCATCATCATAATTATCATCATCATCATCATCAGCGCGAAGGAGGAGTCCCGCACGTGCCTCATACATAATTCTTTTCGACGGTGCCAAGACGTTGTGTCACTATATTGATTCGATGCTAAACGCATTACCATCGACGGTCATCGTGAGATTTATCTTGCCGAATTTTTTTGCAGACTTACTTGATATACCACGGGAAAAACGACGAAAAAGTTTGTGCGCAGCAAACAATTGAAATTGATGTTTTCGAAGGTGAACTTCTAACCTGAGTGTATGTATAGAAGAAAAACTTTCCGTCACTGTTCAGCGAACAGTTGAATCCATTCAGTTCCAGTTCAACGCCGAATCAACAAATTTTGAACCGGTTTACATTCGTTTAGATGACCTAAGAATAATTACAGAGAATCAGCATAAAATAATTTTGTACAAAAACTCGGCGGTGTACTTCAGCTGCACAGAAAGAATCCAAAAAGGACATGCCTGCTGTATGCTCAGGTTACAAGTATAATTAAAATGAAAATCACATCATGGAAGCACGCCTCGGAATCAATACGTCGTCGTCATTGTCATCACCATCATCATCATTGAGTGGGAAGGCAATGAATGGGAAGGGATGAGGAGCGAGGTGGTAGTTGATATCACCAAGGGACTGAGACAGGGGTGCCCTTTATCCCCGCTCTTGCTCATGGTGTACATGGTAAGGATAGAAAGGGCGCTAGAAGGAATCAATATCGGGTTTAATCTCTCATACAAACAGGCGGGAACGATAGTAGAGTAGCATATTCCTAGTTTGTTTTATACAGACGACATTGTGTTGCTTGCTAACAGGCAAGGTGATATAGCAACGCATGGATAATATCTCTGAACAGGAAGGGGAGAATACAGCATTGAAACTAAGGCTTTACGGCATTCAATGAAAACAGTTAACAGACGGTATCAGTACGGGACCAGGAAATACCTCGGGTGAAGGAATATAAATAGAATAATAGCAAAGGGGAAGAGAAATGCGGCTATAATGGAACGCAGAGTGCTATGGGGATACAATAGCTACGAGGTGCTCCGGGGTATGTGTAAAGGTGTAGTGGTTCCAGGACTTATATTTGGAAATGTGGTTGTTTTGCTTGAAGTCCGGCGTACAATAAGGACTCAATGGCAACCAAAGGTCAGTGGGACGCCTTGTATTAGGCGCCCACTCACGCAGAATACAGTATTGAAATTTAGCGCTAGAAAGGAAGGCTTTATGGCATTCAATGAAAACAGTTAACAGACGGTATCAGTACGGGACCAGGAAATACCTCGTGTGAAGGAATACAAATAGCATAATAGCATAATGCAGACCGTGGCTGCCAGTGTTGCTGCTGTCTCGTCGAATAGCTCACGCTCGTATTATTGGATGTATGGATGGATAATAATAATAATAATAATAATAATAATAATAATAATAATAATAATAATAATAATAATAATAATAATAATAATAATAATAATAATAATAATAATAGCAAAGGGGAAAAGAAATGCGGCTATAATGGAATGCAGAGCGCTATGGGGATACATATCCGGTGTATGTGGAAAGGTGTAATGGTTCCAGGACTTATATTTGGAAATGAGGTTGTTTGCTTGAAGTCAGGTGTACATTCAGGACTCGATGGCAACCAAAAGTCAGTGGGACGCCTTGTATTAGGCGCTCACGGAAAGACTGCAAATGAAGTTGCACAGGATGATATGGGCTGGAAAACTTTTGTAGTGAGGGGAGCTCAAAGTAAAATTGATATCGAAGAACGACTGAGGAATATGAAAGAAAGTAAATGAGTTGCGAGAATGTTCAGATATTTGTACAGGGAAAATATTGACTCACAGTGGAGGAAAAGAGCTACGAAGCTTACCAGCAAGTATGCGACTGGTACAGTAAGAAATATGGCAACAAAGAACGTCAAACACAAAGTCAGAGAAGCTGAGACAATCTCATGGGTGACGGCAATGGAAAATAAACATGCTATGAGTAACTACCTAACAGGTGAAAATGAAATCAGGAAAGAAATACTTTTTGATAGCTCAAAGGGAAGCTCCCTATACTTTTCTAAGCGAGGTCAGAATGCTTTAGAACGCGTAGCTATTAAGCGAGGTACACCAAGGAAGAAGAAGCATGTGTTTATTCGGTAAAGCAAGGGAAACGATGGGGCATATCGATGGGCTGTCGGTTTAGGCTTCGCCGGCCTCCTTGAAGCCCTCTGGTTCAAGGATAGCAGGGGGAAAGTAAACATTGGAGGTTTGGTGGCAGAAAAGTATGGAGACCAGAAATAACGGAGGTGTACAAAAACAAAGCTCCAGATAGTGGTTCAGAAAGTTTGATGCTGGGGATTCTTCGTGTGCTAAAAAAATAGATAGGTAGGCAGGACATTAGACAAAATAAGAACAAGAGCTTGGTGGCGCAACCCGCCACCCTGTTTCAAAGGGGACGTTCATAGTATACGTCCGTCCGTCCGTCCGTCCATACATACATACATACATACATACATACATACATACATACATACATACATACATACATACATACATACATACATACATAAATACATACATACATACTACATACATACATACATACATACATACATGCATACATGCATACATACATACGTCCGTCCGTCCGTCCGTCCGTCCGTCCGTCCGTCCGTCCGTCCATCCATCCATCCATCCATCCATCCATCCATCCATCCATCCATCCATCCATCCATCCATCCATCCATCCATCCATCCAATAATACGAGCGTGAGCTATTCGACGAGACAGCAGCAGCACTGGCAGCCACGGTCTGCACGCAAACAAAGATTTGCTTTAATAACTACGTGGACAAGCACAACATTCTTTCTCGTCACCAATTTGGTTTTAGAAAAGACATTTCCACACAAACTGAGTTCTTACAGACCTAATTAGAAAGTCAATAGACAGTGGCGCGATTGGTCATAGACATTGCGAAAGCTTTTTATTCTCTAAATGAATTAAAGTTAAAAGATAAATTGCTTCGCACCGAAATAATGGAATACCTTTGACGTTAATTCATAGTTAAATAGAATACGGGTACAGATTGTTCAACTAGAATATTCTCAATCCAACAGCAGTCTTATTAACCTCGGCATTCCCCAGCGTTCTATACGTGAACCTTTTTTTTTTTTTTAGTCTGTATGAATGACTTGCCTTCCTAGCTTCTGTGTGCCATCCCAGTATTCTGTGCAAGCGATACTAACCTTAAAATTGCTGATAGTGCGGAATGAAACCTAATGAACAAGCTTTACTCCGAATTAAGAATTTAGCACCGTTGGTGCACATTGAATGCCCTTCACCTTAACCCAAGAAAAAGCGTTTTTATCTTATTTCACTCCGAAAAGAAGAAAACAAGTACCCATTCAGACGTCAGTTACAATAACCATCCTAAAAAAATCTAGGGTGAGAAGTTTCTTACTGTTATTATTCATAACGATTTAAAATTCCACCATTGTGTGCGCTCTGTAGTTCATTAGGCTTCATATCTCTTGCCCGTGCTGTCGAAATGTCAAAACTATTTCCCTCCCGACATAATTATCAACCGCACTACGCATTTGTTCACTCTCCCACTAATTACCGCATAGCAAGCGAGGGTTGCACATACAAAACTCATTTGTCACCGACGTTTACACTTAGCGGTTATGGTGTTGGTCTGCTAAGCACGAGGTAGCGGGATCGAATCCCGGCCTCGGCGGCCGCATATCGATGGGAGCGAAATGCAGAAAACACCCGTGTACTTAGATTTAGGTGCACGTTAACGAACCCCAGGTGGTCCAAATTGACTATGGCGGGCCTCATAATCAGATGGTGGTTTTGGCACGCAAAACCCTACAATTTATTTTTTAAAGTCTCTTCGCATTATAACACCCCACTATGCGCGCATTAACAGCGAATATTTATTTAAAGCTCTTAACATCCTCAACGTTTACGATATCGCCTCGATTATGCATGAAATAGTTGATGAAAAGCTCGCCTTGGCAACAGTCTCTCTACGCCCCTCATTTGGTACTGTCGGGAACGCATCGCGCTGTCGTTCTTTACTACCTACCTAGGGTAACAACTTACTACGGTCACACTACATTACAGTTTACAGGCACGTCAGTTTGGAACAGGCTTAATTGTAACAGAACTCTACCAAGAACATTGCATACACACATTCCTTAAAATATTAAAGCAATCACTTCTTCATGAAGCTAAACATTTCGACAGAATTAGTTGTCTGGTTGGGAAAATTGATTAAGACTTGGAGATTGACTCCAACCAAATAAGGAAATTTACTAGCCCAACGTTTCGGAACCAATTCGGCTCCTTCGTCAGGGGGTATTTTTCGGAGGTGGCGGTGCGCCGCTTTTAAAAATGCCGTCGTAACAAAGGAGAGGACGGGAGAGAGAGCGTAAGGTGCGGAGAGACTTGGCAGGGCACCTGTTTTAGACAGACAAAATAGGTGGTGGGGTGGGGTGGGGGCTTCGGCGTCGCTGGTCGGCTGGGTTGACCGATCCTGGGCGCCCTTTAGTCGCGGGAATGCGTTGACGAGGGACAGGGTGGGGGGGGGGGGGGGGGGCGACGAGTTGTTTTGGTGTTGCTGACCTTCGGCTGCTTTTGTTTTATGTAATTACGCATGTATAAAACAGCAGCTTCCATAGAAGCGTTTTTCCTTGATAACAATCAGTATGGACCCTTCAACACATTTATTGGTTCCCAAAAGTGCGTACTTTGTAATTGTAGAACTTATTTATCTTAAATAAACATTTAAACTTAAAAAAACTAATTGAACTCCTGCAGCGAAATTATGACGGGCTAAAAAAAAGAACGCCGGCTCTGTGAATAGAAGCACGTTACCGTAATCCTCTGCGTGCGTATAGTCAAGAACAAGAAAACACAATATGGTATGCAGCAAGCACCCCAGTGAACTGTAAAAGTGCTGCCGTACTCACAAGAATATTTCAGCGATAAATAGTTAAACAGACGCAAATCCTATTATCGCGCTGCTTTCTCTGCAGCGCATGTCCAGTATCACGGAGACCTTGATCCTTGCAAGCAGAGATTGACCTTCGCACGTTGATAGCGAAAAAAAAAGATAAAAAAGTAAGAAAGAAAGAAAGCCAGCGACGCACGAGAAACATTGCGTAGCACCCTTCAGCTGCACGTGTAGTGTGTCAAGACACTTTGAAGTTAGCTTCCAAGAAACATGATGAAACGGCGAAAATGCATTAATTAAAGCAAATAAATGTAACCGATGACATCGCAGCGCTCAGCCTACGGACCCAGAGCCCCACTCGGCCAGCGGCGCAAAGAGCAAGGAACTACGCGATGTTTATTTCACGGCGTTGCGCAACCAACACTGCAGACAGTGGGAAACGTAGTGCGTCTTCGGTGGCGAGCGATGCGTGGTGTCCTTGGTTATCTCACGTGCGGCAGCGGCAGTTCTCAGATGCGTCAGTAAGAACGGAAGGATGTTGTTGGAACCGTCGGGAATCACACGCGTGAATATTGCCTGACGCCATGTTTGACCAATAGAGCCGAAGGAGCCTTATTATTTCTCGTGTGTGCGACGTGTGTCTGCACCTTGCGTAGGTGGCAACTTGTCTGGGTTGCAGCTGCTCGAAAGCTACGTTATTAGCGGTATAAAAGGGGGCTCGTATCGCCCCTACAAACTACTATCTTCATTTGAGCTTTCTGATTCGGTTGTGCCCATACCCTGAAGAGCTAGAGAGTTACCATGAAGGCATTTCTTGTCTGTGTCCTGCTCACCACGGTCGCCGCTGTGAGCTTTGCTCACCATTTCGAGCTCTGTGGTGAGTATACGGGATGGGGATGTATAGTATGTGGACTCGAATGCGGAAAGATGCTATACGGATCAGGGTGCCTAGTTTTCCCTTGCATCTCTATGTTTTTTTTTTAATTTTCATTACTAAGAAATTTGTTAGCCATTTTGGAAGAACGTTTACTTTAGTAATCCTTCGGAAGTAAGAGTATACATGCATGCCGTTCAAAGGTAAATGTTAACCACTTTTGTAGTGCCCGTGTCGTTGAGAATAATAAATGCTAGAAATACTGGCGACCATGTTGTAATCAAACTCTACTCTTCTCTAGCTTTCCATTCTATAGTTTCTTATTGTTTTCTTATGACTTACGACTTGTAATGAAACGAAGCTGACTTGCGGCCTTATATACCGTGTCATTTTCGCGTGGTGCGCATGGACACCATTGACCGGCATACAGAATGGGAATATGTAAAATCGGCGCCTGTTACGTCCCGTTCAAGTATCTCTGCATCAAACGCGCTCTGAGAAGTTTAGACTTTCTATGTCCCTGACCACAGTGCTTGATTTACCGCTGCGCAGATAAACAAGACGAACCGCTGAAAAATGAACTCCAATGCATTGGACTCCACATCTCACAAGGGGTAAGAACAAGAGCTCTATCTATCTATCTATCTATCTATCTATCTATCTATCTATCTATCTATCTATCTATCTATCTATCTATCTATCTATCTATCTATCTATCTATCTATCTATCTATCTATCTATCTATCTATCTATCTATCTATCTATCTATATGTATATATTTGAGCTTGTTACTCGAAAGTGTGTTTACGTGGTAGTTTTCACTGCCTCCGTACCATAACGTTTAATTACCCGCGCTGAACTTTCGGTGAGAGAGCGTGCGTAATGGGACGGAGTAGACACTGAGGAAATTGATCACTAGGGAGAACATGACAGAATGATGTCTCTCTGCAAATGACATAAATTAGTAGCGTATTTATGTCCAATGCAGGATAAAAATACGCGAAGAAAGAATAGTTCTCTCTGTCTCTCTCTCTCTCTCTCTGTGTGTGTGTGTGTGTGTTTGTGTGTGTGTGTGTGTGTGTGTGTGCGTGCGTGCGTGCGTGCGTGCGTGCGTGTGCGTGTGCGTGTGCGTGTGTGTGTGTGTGTGTGTGTGTGTGTGTGTGTGTGTGTGTGTGTGTGTGTGTGTGTGTGTGTGTGTGTGTGCATTTTTTTTATATGTACGCGTATGTAATACTATGCTTGTTATGCGGTGCAGGCGAACCGAAGATTTGATAGGACGTTGAAAGCTCTCGGCTGCCAGGACAGGCGCTGTGTCATCCGGAAGCTGTGCGTTGGAAACGACCTGGTGAGTGCTTGTTCCAACTATCACTCCACACAAACAACAGGGAACCTGTTTCTCGCTTTTAATATACAATCGCCCACAATTATGTCATTCTGGAAATCTCGAGACAAAGTGTAGAGAATAACTAGACAGTAGACACCTACGTAATAGGTTGGTGGGCCCGGTGGCACAAAAGTGATCAAAAGGCACCTTGCTCGATCCCACCAACACAGTCATGTGCACAAAAACGATCATTTTTATTCTTCACGACTAATGTTCAGTGCACATTAATCCTATTGTGTGTGTTGCCTTTTCGAAGCGACAGCGTGAAAGTATCTATCTAAATAAACAAAACGTCCGAGTCGGACATCATAACACACGAAACTCTATCAGTCGTGATGGTGTGGCATGACTACAGTCGTGGATCGCTTTGAGCAAAACTTATAGGCCATGGCAACAAAGTGCCTTGTGTTTAAAAAAAAACATTGCAATAAAATTAAGTCAATAGTAATTCCGACGTTGAGTGGCACAATTACTTTAACATGGCTTCGAAGTGTTTACGAAAAGAAGGCTTTAGTTTGCTGGCACTTGAAGAAACGTTGAGAAATTTGAGCCCTGCATCAAATGATGACGTATGACATACCACCGGGTCTTCTAATAACAACGCAAGTGTAATCTTGGCATCAAATGCGTAGCACGTTGCCTGACACACACGAAATTTCTGTCAATTTTTTTTTTACAGGAAGCAGCCATGGCCACCTATTTCACGGTGAGTAGATATTCCACAACACGGACCTTACTTTATAAAATCTTTTGCGCAAGGATCATTTAGTGCCGATGGCGCATACGAATGCGTCCCTGTATTTTCCAACGTTTCTTAGTTATTTTGCCATAAATGAGCACTTGTGAAGGCAGAAAAGAAAGAAGAAAATGAAAAGTAATTTGACAGAGATCTGAAAATGCTGAAGCAATTGTAAACATAATGACAACATTTAAAAAACCGTAATTTTATTTGTGACGACACTTACTTGGAGAGGGGGGGAAAGTGATTATTGCTTTTATTATTTGCAAATGAAGAGTACTAATTTTGTCACGTCGATGTTCCAACGAATCTATGTTTGAAAGAGTGCGCACAATAATTTTCGATGCAGCGCGGAAAAATCCTGCTCCTCGTTTGGCTTTTGGTTCTTATAGTGTGACAAGCTTGTGGTTGGCCGTGTAAACCGTTGATCTCTCTCTACAGCCAAGCTGCTAGGAGTACGTGTAGGTTCACCGATAAGCTCGCAAAGCAAAGACGTTTTCAAAAGCTGCGTGAACAGCAAGCGTCCATACCGAGTGCAGGAGAACTTTATGGTTGCATCGGGCCGGAACTTTGCAGTTGGTATACTCGTATTGAGGGTGCTGTGTAATGTACACAGGGGAAAGAAGTGTTGGTTATTTAGGAGTGGCTTAAGATATTATAAGGGAAATGTGAAGTGACAATGACAGCAAAGATGGTGTTTAAAACCGTTTCTTCAAGAGAAGTACAAGTCAGGTCGGAATTAAAAATTTAGGGAATGTTGTGTGCGGGTGTATTGCCAAACATATTCGAGAAATAACTAAAAGGAGTGAGTTGAAGAAAATCCCAAGCAGTTAGCAAATTCTAACTGTGTTAATTGCTCTGCACAGAAGATCGTGATATAGAGCGGTAGCAGCATAAAAAAATTAAGTTGGATCAGAATGAAACACTGTTTGAGTGCACGGGACATCGCACAGCATCCATGACGAAGATTCTCGTGCGGGGGAAAATCATGTTAGGCTAAGGAAGCCATCAAAGTGCTGCGGGGATCGCTAAGGCGCTTTACATTAAAAACTAACGCTACAAAGGATAATAAACATTTCGAACTGAAAGCTACCTATAATGCCGTTGAACCCCTGTTTGTGTCGGTGATTGATTCAGGGGTTGCTCACATAAGTGCAACTATTCAATTAAACTAAATATTTGGAGCGTGGTGCACTCAGTTGTAGAGGGGAAGGAGGAAATATCACGTGAGTAGCGGTGCATGAACATCCCGAGAGAGCGGCGCGTCAGGATTGTTGTGTGTGTGTGGATTTTATATATATATATATATATATATATATATATATATATGTATATATCAGTGTTGAAAAATATTTAGAAAAAAATATTTTGAACAAAAAATTTGCGTGCCTACAACTGCAGCTACCAATGACAGTGCTCGGCCGATCGCTATACTGCGCAGTGGTGCAATAATAACAATACTACTAATAATAATAATAATAATAATAATAATAATAAGAAGAAGAAGAAGAAGAAGAAGAAGAAGAAGAAGAAGAAGAAGAAGAAGAAAAAGAAGAAAAAGAAAGCTAAATAGAACTCAAAGGGCCGGGGAATGATGACAGTAAACTGGCCTTCGCCTTGTCAAAGGTTCATTCCTGAGAAGACTCTGATATATGTAAATTCCCTGAGCGTGGTAATTATGCGCCGCACTCGGAAACAAGGGTGTCTCTTGCCTAAATTTGTTTGCAAAAGTAGGGACAGCTGGGCGAGTTGGTGTGCTAACATGACTATAAACAGCACTAGGGACGCAGAGAGGAAAAAGAAACAACAGGCTGTCCTGTTGTTTCTTTTTGCTCTGTATGCGTCCTTGGCGCTCCTTATAATCATGCTAAATGTGCTTGCCTGGTCAACGTATACATGCTGCACACTATGTGTGAAAGCATTCTCGACCCGTCCGTAATTATGCTAATTACATATAGTTTCATAGGTCTTTTAACATATATTTATTAACTGTACACTTACTGAGAGCTGCCTTTCTGGGAACATGTAAACGCGCGAGCTAGAAATGCTGGAAATAGTAAAAAGGAGGAAGCTTCGCGCGTTTTGATTTTGTTTAATAAGTTGCATCACTGCAATTTCAAGTCCTATGGGCTTGTGAAACTTGATTAGAAAATGTATAAAAGTGAAAGTTGTGCTTACTTTAAACAAATATTACGTAAGTTATACGAGTTCAAAACTTGATAGACAAAGTATTTTGAACTTGAGACGCCTGCTGCTGTATATAGCCCATTGTTCTGAGTATGCGTTACAATTGTTTTCCTTTATTTTTTTAATAGAAACATCAAATCACGGAGATTCACAACGCGGCCACAACCTGCAATCCAGAGGCTGGGCCCCACCACCACTGAAAGAATTTCACTCCAAACGAATTCAAGAAAGGAGTCTTCATTGGGCTGACAGTTCCTACGGCTGCCACAAGAGCTATCGCGGGACTCCAGGAAGCTTCATGTGTTGGCACAACTTTCGATCTAATCATGATGAAGACAAATAAACAGATGTTTTCTTAAAGCCACGTGATTTTTTTATTTCTTTTGCATTATATACAGGGTGTTTCGTGCAACTAGAACTAAAATTTGTAGAATGGCACATCTTAGACGAACGAGACCATCGGTATATCATTCGAACTTGCCTTGACTTACTCAGGGTAATTTTTGAAGTGTGATTATTCAGGTGAGCTTAATTATACAAAATTTTAAATGTCCATTTATGGGCATAGGCCATATTGGAAAAGTTGTACATTGTGCTCAGAAACACTGAATGAAATTGTTCGCTGGACGTTATCTGTGACGTAGTTCTTTTTACTGGGCTCCGAGGAGAGCCAGCGAAGTATAAAAAAGAAATTACGTCATTGATGCTCTTGCGCGTCTAGATGGCAGCGCTCTCGGTCGTGTTCCTAAAGAACAATGTCGGCCGTGGCAGTCATAAAATAAAAGCCGATAAGTGTGTTTTTATTCGAGTTCAGCGCTGGCATCGTATCATTTACAACTGCGGCGGATTGAGATCGTAAAAATTTCAGAAAAATGTGAATTCTGGGGCTTCACGGGCAAACAACCCGACATGATTAGGAGGCACGCCGTAGTGGACTGCTCGCGATTAATTCGGACCTCCTAGGGTTCTTTAATATTCACATAAATCTAAGCAGACGAACGGTTCTTTTGGATTTCGCCCCCTCGAAATTCGGCCGCTGCGGCCGAGAACGAACCCGCGACGTCGAGCTCAGCGGCGCAATTAACGCCATAGTCACTAAGCTACCGCATCAGGTGGTCTTTGTCGTACAAGTGCTTCCTAGTGCGGCTAAGGCGTACCGCATAAAACCCTGCTTTTCTAAATGGAGTGCGAGTTTTCTTTTTTTTTTTTCACTTCAGGCACTTTTTATAAAAACCCTATAAAGTTTATTGAATTCAAGTCACTACAGAAGAATTATCTACCCGGCGGTCATCATTTGCAAGAAAGCTACAGCAATGAATTCTCAATTAAACGAATTACTTGATTAACTTATTCGTTATAACATTATCGCACATGTTTATAATGGAAACTTGAAGGAAATCGCCATAGACGTCGAGCTACGGGTTTCTATATTTTAAATGACCATGTAGACTGAAATAAGTGGCGTCAAATTATTAGTTTTTACGTATTTTTTTCCTACAAAGCTTGCTCTGGACACACGCATTTGGAGGTATACATACGTTCATTATTAATGATGAGTTATCTTTAGACGAAGAACACAAGCAGTAGCAAACTTGGCACAGCAGAGGCTGACAAGGAAAATATTGTTTTTAGATCATACTGACTTTTTCTTTTTTTTTCGATTCTCCCGTTGCTGATTTTGCCTGCTTTAGGTGACTCGTTTATATAAACTTGCTCGAAGCTAGTACCCGCTGGCGTCCCTTAAGCATCAGAAAGGTCCTAACGGAAAGTTGGAAAACCGATGAGTGAAACGTTCTTGTGAACCAATTTGTTTTTGTAAATAACTTAATGCAACATTCATAATATCGTAAAGGGAGCCAAATTCGGAAACATTACGAAAAAATCGGGAGGGCGACAGGTGTGCCATACTTTGTCGCTTACGCCTTGGCGTCGCATTCCCCAATGCACACTCATTGTTGATCGGAATGGCCGATAAGGTCAAATGCAATGCCCGTGAAGTCGAAGAAGCTACAGAACACCTTCTGTGCTGCTAACCATCCTTTGAAAATTAAATTAGGCACCTCTGCTCAGCTCTAAACTAGGAAGATGGAATATCTTTCTCGTTGCATGGACAAGATATTGGGACCATGGCCTTACAAATCGTAGTTGCTGAAGGCAAAAAAAAAGAAGAAATGCTCCAGCGATTTCTGAAGACTACTGACGACTGTCAGTGATACAGAGAAAAAAACTTTCGCTGCGTCGGTGACATGAACAGTGGACTTTATCTTCTTCTCTAAATCTCTTTCTCCCTTCTTCCAGTGCAGGGTAGCCAACCGTGCTCAGTCCTGGTTGACCTGCCTGCCTTTCATTTATCCCTCTCTCTCTTTTCGGTTTGATAATGAGCAATGTGTGTTTGGAAGATGTAGAACATGGAAAATTATGTCAAAGAACTAAATTAAAACGAGAGCAACGGTAATTTGTGTTCTTCGTCAATCGGCCACTACCTATATATATTTCAACTTGATATTTACTCGCATAGCTTGATAGGGACCCGACGCTTCAACGTAATTCCAACGTTGTAGGTATTTACATTCTAGAAGTTTAATCATAATCTTAAACAACCTCAATGTTATCCGCGTGTTTAAAAAGAATAAAATGCGCGAATGAGAAGTTGATTTGCAGAGACAGCCACGAGCATTAGAAGGCAGAAGAATGAAGAAGGCGCCCCACTGCATTCACTGAAAAGTGTTTCGACAAGGATTAGAGCTTCTTAGCAAAAAAAATCAATTAAGGAGTTTAAAGTCCCAAAGGAACTTACGTGCTATAGTAGGTACCTTAGTGGGGGGCTCCGGATTAATTTCAGCCACCTGGGGAGCTCTAACATAAACCCAAATAAAGGTACATGATATTTTTTATATTCTACCACCATCGTATAATGAGGTCAGGAATTAAACCCCCGAACTATTCATTCCGCGCAAAACGCCATATAGACAATGGGCTAAAACGGGGCTAGTGAGCGGAAAATCAAGCGGGTGGCGAGGTGCCAAAAAAAAAAAAAAAAGAAAAGCTTTAACGGACGTACGCAACGACTGCTTAGTGTCTTGTTCTTTCTGCCGCATCTCGGCCCGTGGGAAGCAATAAATATTTACAATAGCGAGCAAATAAGCTACGAGGCAATTCATACAGGAGAAATATTACGCAGCATCCCGTTTGCGCTAGGACTGCACGCAGTCCTAGCGTGCAGGAAAAATGTGCGGTTAAAAGAGCACCGAAACGTAACAAAACAAGGTGGCACGGTAAAATATTGCGAGTGTCGTTGCACACGCATTAGGCCACGCTTAATAGCGTCGCGAGCTCTAGCCAGGGCTCACAATTCTTAGGTTGGCCCAGGCCGGTAATCGACCTCGATGAAAAATGTCGCAGTTTCACCCGAAAGGCGAAGCATCAATTGCGATAGCAAATTAGCAGAGAGCTATACGGAGTAAGGATAGTAGTTTTATCATCTGTATAAACTTGGACATTCAGCAGCACCGGCAACGCGCAGAACTTTTGTCGACGCCGTCGGCGTTTTGCCCGCGTTCGCACCGAACACGCGCGGCGTTGGTGACTGTTGCCGGTGCCTGTGTTGGCGGCTCGGATGTTTTCGACGAGATCAGAATGGGACACTCGTCGAGCAGCGTCTGAAATCTTACCCACCTTCTCGCCTCGCAACATTTCTATATAAATACGCATTTGGTGCCGCAGCTAGACGTCGCCTCCCCTCCCCCCCCCCCACGGCCTTTCGTGCGACGGAAGAAGTCGCGTTTGCTCTCTCTCTCTCTCTCTCTCTCTATATATATATATATATATATATATATATATATATATATATATATATATGGTGATTGTAAAGGAGGAAAGAGACGCGTAATTCTGCAGCTCTTCAGGGAGCACGACGCAGAACGCGCGTTTGCTCTGTTACGTTCCCTCGCCTCCTTTCACTCGCACATACAGCGTCCGGAGCGCGGCGACGATTTCATCGCCGTTGACGTCATACGGAACCTCACGGAGACGGCGACGGCAGAAATCCACTTTGGTGTGTCCATATAATTGCCATGGCAATAAAAAGTAACGACGCGACGTTTATTTCCCGCGCGGTGTTGCGCAACGTCAACCAAGCGGCACGCGTCTTCGGTGTTGCCCGATTCGTGTCCCTGGCTTGGCACTCGCGCGGAGACGGTTCTCTCGGGTACGTACATCGAGTGCTCGTTCATTTGCCCGTAGTTCGGCAACAGGTAAAGCAGGGCGTTGTTGGCAGTGTCACGGGGCACACGTGTTGCCTTTGTCTGAAGTCATGTCTCACCAATAGAAACGAAGGAGCCTCGTTTTGATGTTGATATTTTGTGCGCGTGACGGCTCTCTGGAGCCTTTGTGGCTGGCGACTGGCTTGGGTTGCGGTCTCATGAGGGTAATGCTCTTACCGGTATAAAAGGTGCGCGTATAGCCCCATCGCACCACTTGTTGCATTCTAGTTTTCCTATTCGGCTGTGTCCTTATAGTGGAGAGCCAGAGAACAACCATGTACGCATACCTGGTGTCTGCACCCTGCTCGCTACTGCTGCCGCTGTGAGCTTTGCTCAACGTCTGAAAATGTACAGTAAGTATAGGGTGTGAAGGTATAATACATATGCACGCGATGTGTGGACATATTCTAGCCATGTCATTAGTCATTAATGCTGTCTGCGTGTTTGCGGGCATTCATTGCCACTTGGGACGATGTACTTGGACCATCGCCAGTTAGTTGGGTTGAAAGGATAGCTGTTAGTCCAGTGAAATTCATGTTTTGGCTAGTACGGACGTGTGCTCAAAATACTAGGGACGATTTCATGCAGTGACTCGTGTCATTGTCAATCTTTAATATTTTTTTTCGTCTCTCATGTGTTAGTGTTTGCGTGTGCCGAAATGTCTTTATACTTATCAATATATTTTGATGTTATTCCTTTTATTGCGACAGCAATTTTATGGACACTCCAAGCGCATTTCTGCAGTGCTCGTGGTCGTGGACGTCGCTGTGAGGTTCTGTATTAAGTCCAAACACAGTAACATCGTCGCCGCGCGCCGTACGCTGTATGTGCGAGTGAAAGCTTGCGAGGGTCAGCCGACAATTGCGGCTCAGTCTCGCGCACGCGAGGGAGGAAGGCGCTTCTGCGATCGCGCGCGAGGCACGGGGGGGGGGGGGGGGGGGGGGTACTACGGTTCGAATAAACTCTTTGACGCCGACGTGCAGTACCGGGTATGTGCCACTCGGTCTGTGCAGGTCTCCAATGAATCTCTGTGTGAGAGAGAGAGAAACGTGGTGGGAAAGGCAGGGAGGTTAACCGGAAAAGATTCTGGTTTGCTACCCTGCACTGGGGGAAGGGGAAATGAATGGCGGAAAGAATAGGTAAGAGAAAAAGCAGTCACGAAAAAAAAAATGAATCTCTGTGATGCCAACTTGGGTCACTGGGTATGTGCCAGTAGGTGTGTACCGCAGTTCAACGAACGCCTTTGACGCTATTTTAGGCAACTAGGAATGTGCCACTGGGAACGTGCGGCTCTACAATCACGAAAAAGATCCCTTAAATTTACCCGATGCTGAGAGGAATCGAACCCACCTGAAAAGGATTCCTCAAGGACAGCAACCCGATGCATTAGCAGGCTGCGCCACAAATGCACTGAGCATGTGCGGCTTTTGAAGGAATGCATGTCACGCCAACGCTTTAGCGAGCTGCGCCATGAATGCCCTAGGCATGTGCAGCTCTTCAGTGAACCTCTCACAAACTTGTGTTACTCACTATGTGCCACTGATTGTGCGGCAATTCAGCAAACAATTATCAGCGTTCGCAGGCACCGGTGTGCCGCGCTTGTAGTCTCGGAGGCTACGCGCGGACTTCGCGGTAGTTCCTTTAGATGACCCAGCGTGCCCAGAAAAAAACGCGAGAGAAGAGTGCATGGCGCGTTTCTTAGCGTTCGCACGCATCGGCGTGCCCTGATTTTCGGAGGCCATGCAAAGGCTTCACGGCGGCGGCGCTAGATGACGCTGAGTGTTCTTAGGGAAGCGCGAAAGAGGAGTCCCGCTGCAGTACACGCCTCAAGGCCGTTTCACATGGTGCGATTTTGCACTGCGATTATCGCACCGGAAGTGCGATTTCCGTCGCATGCGACGAAAATCGCAGTCGCAGGGCCGATTCTGCGATTTTCGGCTGCGACCAACCGGTTGGTCGCAGCGTCGCAACGTCGCAGCAATCGCTGCGATTTTCCCGTCGAAATTGCGCCGAGAGGTATTTCGCGGTCTGTTTTGGAAAATGGCGGCGGTCGCTCAACGCAACGTTTATAGATACCTTTTTGTCTATAAATATTGGATCAACGAGCCTCGAACAGTGCAACTAATTGAGTGCAGCCTTGGATTGCGCAATCAGTACGTAACATCAGCACCGACACGCGAACAGTGCAGATAAAAACTCGTAGGTCAGATTCGGTTCTGTGATTTCTACGAGTTTGTTGACACGCTACGTTGCTAATTTGGCGACGCTGTTTTTTAGGTTGGCTTCGGGTGCTGATAGTACGTAATTTTGCGTGATTTTCCGTTATTCACACGCGCTGCGAGTTGGTAAATACTACGAGGTGTCCCTCACGGGAAGGCATGGCCTTCGGATGTCGTCCCAATTTTCTGGTTCTGGAGAAAACTCGCGATATACGAAAACGCCACAGTTTTATCGCGGTATGCTTTTACGGACGGAACAATTTAAAGAATATGCAACTACGGACAAATGCTGTGGTCAATAGGTCACGCTATACGCGCGACCATTTAGTTGCAGTCGGTTGGTTAGGGCTTTCATGCGCATTTTCCCCAATGAATTATCTCATTTCAAGGTTCTGTTACTTCCGCTGCGAGACGCAAAGCGAACGTGCAAACTGGATATCGTAATGAATGTTCTACAATAGCATATTTCACGCTTTGACTGGGAATAAGCAGTATTGCCAATTTATTTTCGAAGCAATATTTAAACAGTTTTTTTCTCATTTTTCTGATGCATCATTTTTCTCCTGAATAAAAAAAAACCAATAAACCTTCAGTGTGTTGCAGACTTTGTATCCGTACTACATCTGTATTAACCCTCACATTAAAAGGTAATTGCACATTTCGCTTACTTCAGTGCATCGAATTACTTTTGTTTATGCTGGTTGTAACATATCGCAGTACTCTAAGAAACTACTTAGCCATAAACATCCTTGCCTTTTCTTGCTTCTCTGTCTCTACTTCCTGTAAAACACATGCAATAATGCGAAAAGCAGGCAGACATCTGGTTTTTATAAGTAGTAGATAACACATTAAACAAAAGCAGATCAAAATTCTGCAGTGAAGTCAGGCGGCTGCATTCCTTCGTGTGAATAATAGGATCTTTTCAAGTGTGGGTGGGTCTTGCATGTCCACAGCTCATAAAGTGTGCAGACTCATCACGAGGCGTAGGTATTGCCCATCAAGATGGAGGCAATGTTGCTAATGGGTCTGCACTTACATGTATTACTGCATAAACTCGTATAACCATATCCCATCATTACTCAATCGAGCTTGCTCAGTCATATTCCCCAAAATTCTACTTATCCGAGCTTGCTCTGACTCATATTCACCAAAATTGTACTTGGCCAAGCTTGATCTGACTAATATTCACAAAGATTCTACTCAGGCAAGCTTGCACCGAGTCATATTCACCAAATATCTACTTAGCCAAGCTTGCTCCGACTGATACTCATCAAAATTCTACTCAGGTGAGCTTGCACTGAGTCATATTCACCAAAAATCTACTTGCCGAGCCTGCTTTGACTCATATTCACTAAAATTATACTTGGATCAGCTTTCCCTGACTACCACATGACAATATTCACTAAAAGTTTACTCAACTGAGCTTGTTCTTACTCGTATTCACCAAAATTCTACTCAGTCAGGCTCAAACGAACTCAGACTCATGGTTAGTTCGAAGTCTTAGTGAGCCGACGTTTGAGTGAGTTCACTGTGCTATGTATACATTACATTATGTGACCTGTGCGGTGAATAAGCAAACATTGTCTATGAGTACGTGTTGCATCGGGTGAAATAAGGACAACTGTAAACACTGCAGTTAGTTTTCTAGAGTTCAACTGACCGTTGCGTGAAAGCTTTGCCTCATCTCGATTCAAGCAAGTGCATTGGATCTGCATCATATTTTTTGCCGATCCTGCTGGCTGTCCTAGTCATTACTGGGTGGCCACATTTTGTACATTTCAACACAAAGTTTAATAAATGACTGCAGTGCAATATATTAAAAAAAAGATGCTTGCATCACTGCACGTATAACAATCAGAACATGACACAAACACATGCACATAAGATGGACACGAATGATAAATACATAAACAGATGGAATCAGCTAGCCACCACCTATTGAAAAAAAAAAGAAAAGCACAGGACTACGTATAACCATTCCCCTTGCCAGGTACATGGGCTATAGGAGAAACACACGTGCAACCTAGCAGTTACCTCGAGGTAGCAGCTATGGACACTTTTGCATTCGCAGCTGGCCACTCAAGTGTGTTCAGTGTGCACTTGTACTTAGGCACACTTTTTATTGTCTGTATCTCAAAAATTTAATGTGGCTCCTCAAAATTTTGAGAATGTTTGTATTCTGAGGCTTGCAAAGGTAAATATTTTTATTCCATTTTCGTTCAAGGTGAAGGCTCACACAAAAGATTAGAGATATTGTCAGTGCCCCTCACTTTCTCTCAGAACATAAGTGGTCTTTTATTGAGATTCTAGCAGCTTTTCAGCAGCAAGAAAGGGAATCAGCTTCCCCTGTTTTCAGCATTGGGTTAATGCAGGCAATTCAGGGAGGCATAAAGTTTTGCTAATACAATAGGTTCGGGAATACCAGATTAGACTGTACCTTGACACTTTCCTTGCACTTTCTTATTTTGGTCAAATAACCCAGTTTGAAATGGCTCCAGTTAGCATGCTCTAACATTGGTCTAATATAGGTTAAGTACATGACTAGCTTAACAGACTGGGATGCTGGCTTTCATTTCCAGGAAAGGAATCATAGCACCTGCTCCAGTTGCATATGTTTTTGGTTATCAGGGGTATTCAGCCTCACATTGAGGATAACGTGCTGAAGCAGGTAGAAGCACACGCATGCCATTAGCGGATAGTGTCGATGGCTTCTTACCTTACACTTTCCACCATGAATACAAAATTTTAGCGTTCGATTTTGTTATTAAACAAACAAACGTACTCCTAACAAGGTATTTTAATGTTAGCCGTGTGGCTACGCGGCTGCGCTACGTACTGCAGCATATTAACTTAAGTTTCTTGATACAGATTCACAGCACACTAACAGCGCAAGAAACAGGACGAGAAAATAGACGACGCCCATGTCTGCCAGAATGATACGATACTACGTACACTAGTGACTGCAGCTCCTAAAAAAATGTGGTGTCGGCTTTTACGCCTTTCGAAATATCCAGAGAGCACTTGTATGAATAATTACAGCACAGGCGCTGAGACGGACGAGCCAGGCTGGCGCTAAGATAAACGTTCACAACACAAATTCCATTGCACGTTCAGTAATTACACACAGATCATTTGCGGCTTTGTTCAGGGGCAGACATGAGCTTTTGGGTTGGTGCTTGCTGCTAAGTTTGGTGCAAGAATATTGCTAGGAGCAGGAACCGCTAATGCGCAATCACGAGCAATACACACACATCCGTTTTTCAGAAGCTGACGTTAATCACGGGTAGCGCGAGGGTCTCTGCGTTGACATGACGACTCCGCTGCAGCCGAATTCCGAATACTGCATATGCGATGACAACAGCTATAGGGGCTTGTTGATAGGTCCTCTTGTTATTTGTTTAACCGCAGGTAGAACGACACAGGCATAAAACACACACGAGACTGCACACAACGCTGAACGACCACCTGCGAACAGCTGTTTACGTCCGCCATTTCTCCTCGTATTGAACTTCACAAACCGCTGTTGCGCACTCCAAAACAAACTAAACTTTGAAGCGTTTTTAAATTACAAAACGCACGTATTATTTGGTCCTAATAAAGAGAGGTCAATTATATTATAACGCGCACGTCTTTTTCATTACATTAAACGAATTTATGCGGTGTGTGCGACAAAATCTGGCAGCAAGCGACTCTGGGCGTCGCATAATCGCATTGTTGACATCGCACCATGTGAAATGGCCGTTGCGAATTTCGCCTCTGCGAAAATCGCAGCTGCGAAAATCGCAGTGCAAAATCGCACCATGTGAAACAGCCTTCATACATATCTCGTTTCGACGGTGGAAATACACTGTGTCGCTCTCTTGATTCAATGCTTACGCATTACCGTTGACAGTCATGGTGATATTGGTTTTGACACAATTGGGTGCGCACAAACAGTGCTTGAAGCACGGCCCACGTCATTCTCGACGCTGTCATGACGTAGAGCAGCTGGCTGTGATGTCATACTGAGGCATTCAATCCGTCGTCGCATGCCTGCTCCGCCAACGACGGTACGTCACTGATCTTCGGGAGATAAATTGGGAAGCTCGCACAGGTGGCCAACCCGTTGCCCTAAGGAAACCAAAAGAGGCGGGAAACATCCTGCGGCAGTTCTTCTGACGCCCTTAGTGCACCCAATTTCGGCACCGATGCGGGAAATGGGAATATTCGCCGACGAATAAACCAACGGATAGCGGGTTGAAAATAGTATAAATTGATTTCACTTCCTGCGGCGCCAACGTCCAACACTCATGCCATTTCAACTTTGGGCGTTAAATCTAATAATGAAAAAAGTTAATTATTCAGTCTTGGTTAGCGAACGAGCTGTGACACCTACTCGACCAGCCAGTGTCCACTATGCTGAAAGAACGAATAGTAAAAAAAAAAGCATTATCGCAAACGGTAAATTTTTTTCCATTAAAAAAATATCGCATACTATATTCGCACTCACTCAATGGTGAATGAAACTCCTTTTATTATACCTTCAGTCAAGATGACAATCAAGGTGACAATCAAGATGACAATCAAGATGACAGAATGAAATGATGGCTTTCGTATTTTGTTGCTGTAGCAGTTAAATGGCGCTTGATAATCAATAGAACCTTTATATACAGTATATGAAATGTTTTCCTTTTCTATGTATTCTGAACGGATAGTTTGCAAGCAGTGCATAGTGCCCGCTTGACCAAACGTACGTATAATGTGATAGGTGGAGTAGATGCGTATAGTGAAGAAGTACTTTCAAAAGCCAAAGGGCGTTCGCTTTGTCCTACAGTGTTACCTGTTGAGAAACATGTGAAACCATTGCTTTGTAAGAAGGGGTGACTTCCTAAGTACCTTACCATTCTTCTGGAGATTTTGCTACACAGAAAGGGAAGATGCGGAGCTAGAAAATTAACTTCAGTGCATCCGCAGTCGTCTCACGACAGTGGTAAGAAAAACACTACACCGTTTTTAACGCAATAGCGTTAAGGGCCCTATGTTGCAGAAAATCCGGCGTCGGTGTGGGTGCTGAGAAAATCATCCCGAACCAGCCCGACCACGCAAGCCCTCCGCGTGGCGCAGAGGCGTTGGTGGACGAAATTGAATTTCTCAAAGTAAAATCCATCAGAAAAATCGTCAAGTACGACTTAACCACAACCTACAAGCATGATAAAGTCGGATCGGAATTTGAACGTACGAGAAAACACAATTCTTTTACGAGGAAACTCAAACACAAACCCTTTTTCCAGCATTTATACCATACAACAGCGGCGCGCCCGGATAGGTTACTTGCAAAAACGCCATGCAGATGGCGCTCGCCTCCTCGGCCGGTCAAACTGGGACTTAGCCTGCCTAATGTGTTTAGGACACGCGCGCGCCTCGGGGCAACAGCAAACACATAATAAAATAATAAAAAAAGGTCCTAATGCCTTCACATATTGAGATAAGACGGCTTATATTGCCATTGGAAAAATGTTTTCCTCGCAATGCATTTGTGTTGAAAAGTGAAGCCGACTTTAAGGGGATTGGTGTAAGCTTGGTCATTGTAAGCTGGCTTCCCCACGTTAATAATATTACTTTGCAATGAATATTCAACCAACTTGTTTAATTTACATTTACGGCATAAATGTCAGCACTAGGTGTTCTGGAGCATACAAGGGTTGGAGCTCGGGCGAGTTGATAGTAGTTCATGGTGGTCTTTTAGATGCGGAGCATCTTATAGCGGCGGCCTGTCCCGCGGCGTCGTTGGCGTCGGCGTCCGTCCGCATCTCTCCTCATTCTCTCCACGCCAGCTGTGCGATAAGGCCTCTCTCCCCCTCTCCCCCTCTCCACGCCATCTGTTCGATAACGCGCTTCTCCCTCTGTGTCTTCATCCGCCACCTGTGCGACAGCGTGCGCATGCGCGCCTCTCTCTCTCCTCCTCCTCTCCGCGCCAGCTGCTTATATAAACCCGGTGCATGCGCCGCTGCCTCAGTTGCTGCTTCGGTTTAGTCACGCTGCGCCGTCCGATGCGCTGAATGGACGCCAACGAATCTGTCAACGAACTGTCTGGCACATCTTCAAACAGCAGCAGCCAGTTCATTGACAGAACCGCGAGCACCTCTGAAGACAAGGCTGCGCAGAGAAGAGCTCGCGACGCAGAACGTAAACGTCGGCGACGCGCAGCGTATCCAGATTCAGTTCGCCAACGCGAAGCCGCTTCGAAACGTCAGCGTCGAGCAGCGGATCCTCAGCTTCGAGAACGGGAAGCCGCGTTGGTTCGTGAACGTAGAGCAGCAGAACCTGAGGTTCGGGACCGTGAAGTTCAACGTAAACGTATGAAGCGAGCGGCGGAACCCGACTTTCGAGAACGTGAAGCCGCGTTGGTTCGTGAACGTCGAGCAGCAGATCCTGAGCTTCGGCAACGTGAAGCAGCGTCGGTTCGAGAACGTCGAGCAGCAGCACGGCGTTCACGCGATGTGATGGTGACCAACGCAAATTAACACGTAATAAAAACGTAATAACACCAAGTTAACAACGCTAATAACCCCGTAATAACAACGTAACTAACGCCGTTATAACGACCGCGAGGCTCCGCATCAGCCCATGGTTCCCTTCGGGAAGATGGTGTAATTTTTTTTTCGCAGTGCACGAATTGGCTTAGGGAAAAAATTGGCTTAAAATTTTGCTATTTGACACACAGTTATGGAGCGCCTTCAGACACTATAACTTCAATATATAAACATACCCGCCCTCAGCGACACCAGCACTGTCAAACAAGCTTAGTGGGAATGTAATTGCTTTGTATGTAGCGCACCACGCCTGCCCAGAACAGCACGTCGCGTTTGCGCTGGTTATGAAGCAGTGGGAGATTAAACAAGATCACGTCTTTGTTTAGACAACGTAGTGTTAGCGATGGATAACTTAAGTAATTAATTTTCTGATATTCACTAATCAATGCTTCACTATGCATAACTTAGCGCTCGTGTTGCGACTGCAGAATTTGTTCAAGGTGCTCATGTAGCAGGGTATCCGAGATCAACACCTGTCTTGAGATATTATGCAAGGTATTATGTATCAACAATTTGTCAGGAAGTACACTAATATGCCATGTAGTTTTGTCCAGTAGTGCGCAAGAAAGCTTCGTTTGGAAAATGGCACACATGGCATAACAATACATTCGTGGTTGGCTACTAGAGATGGCTACTAGAGTTGCTAGTAGCCAACCATTCGTGGTTCGCTACTAGGAACACCGGCCTTAGTGTCCGATTGTATTCGTGCTGTGTGTCCTAATCTATGCGCGCAGTGCTCATTCTCTCATCTTTCCTCTTTTTTGTTCCCCCTTTCCCTTACCCCCGAGTAGGGGAGCCAACTGGCCACTCGTATGGTTGACCTCTCGGCCTTTTCTCTGCTCGCTTTCTCTCTCTCTCTCTTTTGGGGATGAATATCTCAAAAATGGCGCTGATTCAGGCTTGATATACTATAAGTGTGCGTGCCTTGACACTGGTTGACTTCAACTTCGCAGTTTAAACATATGTGTGACCGTAGTAAACTAAAACGTGGTTAATAATGTGTAATTATATCTTATAAGGTATTTTTTAAAGGTAAAGTGCTTGCATCGTCGCCAGTAATGCACTTCCGGCAAAAGATTATTATTTGCGTTGTACTTGTCCCCGAGAAAGCTCTACAGTTTTCGCTAGCAGTCTCTATGGTGTATGGAACTGCAAAGGCATTTCGTTTGTGAAATGTGCTTCGTAATTTGGTTTCATGATTGCTACTGTTCCATCCCAACTTTATCTGCCTCTGTACGCTCGATATTTTGCATATATATATAAGGCGAGCGTAAGCTAACAAATAAACAGTCGTTAGCACGCAATGTCCGCGTTCGTCTCTTGTTTTTTGTGTTAGTGTTTCTTTGTGCTGCACCTTTGCAGCGTAATACACCATACAGTCATGCTATACAAGCTAGCCCCCGTCGAAGCTTCTTTATAACGGGTGCTGAGAATCTGGCGTATTGCTGCATCTCCACTTTCTCTCATTCATTGAAATCGGTCGCCTTACTGATGTATTGGCGTATTTCTAGATAACATCAAGAACAGGCATTATATTGAACATCTGTCTTTACGACCGTCCCCCGGCAAACATGGGCACGGGAAGTACACCGTTAGTCAGTCTTTTTCAAGGGCAGCGGCTCGCAAAATACTTTCTTTAACTCAGTTTCTTTACGTCCTGCACAATATATTGATTGCGTTCACACTCAGACCTTTCAGAGGATTCTAACGACTTTTGTTTGAAAATAATCGCGAGAGCAAATGAGAAAGGATAAGCCCTTCATTCTACTTGAAAAGGGTGACCTAGACTTGGTAGATTCTTTTTTGTACGGCCGTTAGTAGATTTGATTTCAGCTGTAGTAGATGATTTGATCCGAAAAATGTATCACACACACTTCCTCTAGCAGTTATACAAACGCGTCTTGCTCAGCGCTGGCCGTTTATCTTAGCGAGCACATCTTCTGTACAGGAACATCCTGTGTGAGGCTCTCTGGAAGAAGTTGATACTATATGCTTTTCTCGAACGCCCTTACTTCAGCCATCTGGTGTATACCCCAAAACATACTTCTTATAATACTTTTACTATGGTCTATATAGACCACCATACACTTTCGTGACACCCTTTCACAGTTCATGACACCCTTTCGTGTCATGAATGTGCTCGTACACGTTTTAAACACGAACGTGTTCGCCCCCAAAAGAAAAAAAAAACTTTCTTCTGTAAATTTATGGTTTCATCCAAAGAATATATGTATTAATATTCATTACATTTTCCGCGGTGTGTTAATTGCGGACATTCAAACCTAGTTACAGGCAACGAGTGAACACCATTTTATTGTGTGCCACAGTGCTTTCTAGTTCTGAGACATTCTACGGACAAAGTTCAGGGAAGTGTTACCGATCACTCCGCGTGGAAAGCGATGGGTTTGTTTGAAAAGGGCGCCAATATCGTATATTACCTTTTTTTTATTTTACGCCACCAGGTTCTGCTCACTCTTGCAGCTTCGTTGGGAAACGCGTCGCTATATCTTTTACTCCTGGGCAAACGTCGCAGTATCCCGAAGTAGAGGAATTGCAAACATGAACATGCAGAGCCTCTGTAGCAGCTGCGAGCCGCAAAACAGGCACGGATTCTATGAGAATGTGTCGTCCTTTGACAATAACTTATTACAGTCGCCGACATTCAGAAATGTCCGCAGAAAATCAGAGTTTATGCACCAGGCCTCACATTCCCCATGCGCCGTTCTGTTTTTCGCGGGCGAAAAACTGTTCGAAACTTGAACCTAAATATGGAGTTCACGCCCGAAGGTAGCTTACGGACTATGAAGGATGCCCTAATAGGCGTGTCGCTTTAGGTAAATCAGATGAGATGCCTTTTACAGAAGCGAGAATCCTGGGACTGTGGCCTCGTGAGTCTGCCATGTGCAAAGCCACAAAAACGCTGCTGTGTTTCTTGAGATGTACCAGCCTATAAGACTGTTTGTGACGAACTCAACGATGAACGGTTCAGTGTGTGTGTGCTGTGAAATTTTTTTTATTCCCTTCCAAGCATCTGTTTTCCCCCTTGGGCACATTCTGCAGTGCAGGGTAGCCAACCATGCAAACTCCGGTTAACCTAACAGTCTTTCCCTTATTGCATCTATCTCTCGTCTCTCTCTTGTAATGGAGTGAGGGGGATCTACGGAATAATTTTGACCCCCTGGGGTTCTGTGACCAGCACCCAAAGAACACTGCACGAGCGTTTTGCACTGTATCCATACTGAATGGGGCTCCTGCGTTGCCCAGGGGGCGCTGCGAAAATGGTGCTAAAAAGCGCCCTCAATCCGAAACTGCGTAGTATACCAAGCTCGGTCGTCTGCTTCGGAAAGCACGTTTACAATATGGACCCGCCACTTTCGGTTGTGTTGTACCACGGCTTGCAGCGAATATCGGGCCGAAGATTTTTTCAGGGGTGGCACGCTGCGTAAAGGCAAGAAATTAGTTAACGCTATATACGTGTACGCCGTTCAAGAAATAAGCGGCGAAGTTTTAGCGCGGTGTCAATCGCAAGTGAAGCGAGTCGCGTACGAAGTTGAACTTCAGGTAAGGTTTGCACGCTGCTATATTCAGGCGCACAAACGCGAGGAAATGCTTGCCTATAAATGAAATCACAGCAGCGATAAGTAGACATCACGTGTACGGAATTGCTCGAGCGCAGCAGTCTTTCAGCATGTCGCGATGTACGTACTCGAGCGCACAATCGTATACGCGCCGCGACGGCAGCGGTCTTTCAGCATGCCGCGAAACGGCGGGCCTCCTGCAATCTTTGTTGACTGCATGCCGCTAGCCAAGTAGTTATGCCTGCGCTGTAGTAGCGGCCATCTGTCCCTTTAGCAACTGATAAATAACTGATGCAATGCATATGAGCTCGCAGTAACGTACGTACGTGCGAATCGCGCGCTGTAGCGTGAGCTCTTGCGCTGCTCGCTTGATGTAGCTCTTAATGACACTGCTCGAACATCGATGTGCAGTAATAAATACTGCCTTTGTGCGCTGCGTTAACGTATTGGCTTGAGGTCAAAGATGTCCACATTACTGAATCTCGAACCTGTGTTGTTCGTAGTGGGGTAGTGAAGTTATCCAGCGCGCCCGACGCTCCGCTGCGTGAGACCTTGAACGAAAACGGTAGAATCTGATGTTGGGATTCAGGCCTTTTTGTTCATGGCAGCCCACGACGCAGCAGTAACGACAGTGACGCTTTTTCGAGGCTGAGCTAGGTCTCTCCGTATCGGTGTCGCCGATGTCTTCTGCTTCCAGCATTACATCCCACGGCACACGTAGAGTCCGTTTTCGTTAAACTATAGGCTGCGGCCAGCTCGCAGCGTGGTCGGAGTGGTCTGTGAGAAGTGACGAGTTTTTTAGCACTCGAAACAGGGCAGAAAAAAGTGCGAATCGACGCAAGACTTGGGCTCGAAACGTGCTTCACCACAGCCACGGCTCAGTACTACCCAAGCTGGTACTACCCAGATGACGTTTTTCGCCGCCACCAGGCGCCGCTACTATACCTCAAACTCCAGCGCAAGACGCCCATGCGGCCGCCTACCCTGTGCTTAGCAGCAGAACACCGTTGTTGCCACTGTTGCGGCGGGTCCGCACGCTCCGGGTGAGGGTCGGCGGGGCGTTGAGTGATCCTTGCGGTGTGTTTTCGGGTGTCCCGCAGGGCAGTGTTTTGAAACCCTTTTTATTCAATTTGGCCCTTTCGCGGCTCCCCGACTTCATCCCGAGGACAACTTCGCACGATGTCCGTTCGGCCATCTACGCGGACGACATCGCTATCTTTGCGTGCGGTCCCACGGAAGTCGGCTACCTTGTGCGGGCATAGATCCAGACGGCAGTTGACGCAGTGGACGAGTACCTCGCCAGCAACGGGCTACAGCTGTCTACTGCGAAAACAGAGGCGCTGATGGTGCACCCCCGAGACGCGCGCGCGCGCTTCGAAGTCCCGCCGCTAACCCTGAGGGGCCACCCTCTCCCGTGGCGCAAGAGCGTCCGCTACCTGGGGCTGCAGATCGACTGCCGCCTCAACTTCAACGCGGCAGTCTCTCATCTCTGCAGGGAGACCCGCAAAGTGGCAAGCGCGGCGCGCTCTCTTCTCGCGCGAGGACGGGGTTGTACGCCGCATCTTGCGCTTCGAGTGTACAACTCGGTGGCGACATCACGTGCACTCTACGTCCCTGCCCCTGACGAACGCCAGATCTGCCAACTGGAGTGTAATAGACACGGAGCATCGCAATGTCGTTCGCATGCTGTATGGACTGCCTCGCTCCTCGCAGATGGGAGCGACTCTCGCTGAAGCTGGCAACTGGCCGCCGTCACTGCGGGCGAAAAAGCAAGCGCTGCATCACATTGAACGCTTGCAGCGCTCGCTGCAAGGTCAGCGCCTTGTGTGCCGCCTCCAGTCGTTGCCTAATTCGGGCATGGGCAGGCGGGCCTCCGAGTATACCCTGCTCATCGACTCGTCTCCGCAGCTCGTCGCTCTGCCGCAACTGCCGCACGCCTCCAGCCTTCTCAAAGTCAACATCAAAGTGCCTGGTGTCTCATCCAAGCGCCAGACGGCTGTTTGCGCCATGCGGCAGGAGACAGCCGCGCTAATGCACGAACAGCTCGGAGGCCGCCTAGGCGGCTCGTATTCACCGATGGCTCGGTGGCAAGGAACGGATCCGGCGCTGCAGCCTGCACGGCACCGGAAATCGGCGAAACGCGGCAATGTAATGTCGCCTTCGCTTTGCCGTGTCGTCAACGGTGGCCGAGCTCGCTGCGATCGACCTCGCAGCCGACCTGCTCCTGCAGCAGCCTGACGTTGTGGCGGCGGCTATACTCAGCGGCTCTCGTGCGGCTCTTTCCTTGCTGGCGAGGGACTTCGTCGGAGGGCCGCTGGTTCAACGAGTCAGCGCTAAACTCCACCACCTCGACCACCGAGGCTGCGACCTGATCCTGCAGTGGGTTCCGGCTCACATCGGACTAGAGGGCAACGAGCACGCCGACGCTCTCGCCAAGGAGGCACACGCTGAGCGCTTCCCCCTCTCCCCTCTGGTCACGAGCTTCGACTCGGCCAGGACGACGATACTGCGCAGCCTCTCCGCGCAACACCCCGACGCGCGCGTGGCTTCAGGTACGCACCCCCCCGTCTCCTCCCGCGCACCGGCCTGTCTCGCGCGGACCGCTCCTTTCTCCTTCGTTTGCGCATCGGGTGCCACCGAGCTGCTGCGCGAACTCATAGGACTCAGGGGAATCGGCTGTGGGGTGTGTGCCAACTGTGCCGACATGGAAACGCTGGAGCATCTCCTTCTACACTGCCCTGCTTTCGGTGTTGAGAGAGCGGTGCTCACGGACTCCTATCGCCGATACGGTCTCCCGGCCAACTCGCTCAAGGACCTACTTTTCCCGGATGCCCACAGCTCCCTGGTCAAACGGGTCCTTTCGGCACTGTTAGACTTTTGCAGTGGCACAATTCTCAGAGCGCGGCTCTAAGCCCCGCATCCGCCTCTTCATCACATGGCTTTTTTTTTTCTCTCTCTCTCTCCTGCTGCTGGCCGTCGTCTTCCTACCTTACCCCTTGTCTCTATCATCTCTTTCATACCCCTCCTCCCCTTCCCCCGTGCAGTGCTGTTGAGGTGTCCTCCTAGAGAGAGACAGTTACGGCACTGCACTTATATCTTCATTTCCCCCCAATAACCACATACTACTACGTTCGGAATTGCGTCCGAAGTTTGTAGTAGGGGAGTCTATGCAAAGGATCCAAATCTCAAGGCATTTTTTGGCAAATATTTACAATTTGCTATGAAACCGCAGTGTCGATTCAAAAGGAGTTTTACAACCTTGAAAGTGTTCGTGTTCAGCAGTATGCAACAGTGTGTCTAGAATTGATTGGTTGTTTCAGAATTGCTGTCTTCATGACACGTTCACACGATCAAACAGAACCTAATAATTCATGTAGTACGTTTGCGTGCACGCCTTTTATCTTAGTGGTGCCAGATGGCGCCACCGTTTCGTTACAGCGGAATCAACAGTTTTTTTTTAGTGACATTGCCGAAGACGACGCACAGTTCTGATTTATTAGGCACGAACCATGCTGAGGGGGGGATAATGTTTCAGAACGTGATATTTTAAAGAAACCCAGCGCAAAATTGCACATGTCTACAAAATTTCAGCCAGAGTAAGGAGTGGTTCAATTATATCTTGCACTCATATTTAATCAACACTCTGTATGACTTATGGTGACTCAAAACTGTTCGGTAAGGCCATTACCGAGGGTTTTGATGAACGGGGATCAAAGACACTAATATGAAGAACATTAGTTCTAAACGGTGTTCCATTGTGATGCCAATGGTGTTTTTAGCACTTCGCTCAGTTCCCAGATTCACCGCACATGATACTCTACCTCGCTGATGAATTTTTCAAGAGAATTTCGAATATTATAACTCGCATGGTGGTGCAGCCGCCAAGCTCTGCATAATGTCCTTAATTCTTCATTATAAGCTTTGTTCGGTCGCTTATTCTGCCTGTTATCTCGTTATTTCTGTTGAACTCGCGTATTTGTCGTCCAAATTTAAAAATTATTTATTCAAGGGGGTGTATAACAGTGCTTTCATCACTGCGCTTATGGTGCATGTGTCGGGCTTCGCGCAAATATTTCTCTTTGATAAAAAGTGGTCGCAGTTTCACCTGAAAGGTGAAGCATCAATTGAGATAGCAAATTTGTAGAGAGCTATACGGAGTAATGATAGTAGCTTTTTCAGCTGTATAAACTTCGACATGCAGCAGCACCGGCAACACGCAGAACTGTTGTCGACGCCGTCGGCGTTTTGCCCGCGATCGCACAAAATGCGTGCGGCGTTGGTGACTGTTGCCAGAGCCTTTGATAAAAATAGGCACTTGGTGCCGCAGCTAAACGTCGCCTCCCTTCCCTCCCCCTGCCCCCCCCCCCCCCCCCACGGCCTTTCGCGCGTCGGAAGAAGGCGCGTTTGCTCTACATATATGGTGATTGTAAAGGAGGAAAGAGACGCCTACTTCTGCAGCCCTTCAGGGAGCACGGCGCAGAACGCGCGTTTGTTCGCCGTGCGTTCACTCCCCGTGAAAGCGCGCGTCCCTTGCGCCCTTTCACTCGCACATACAGCGTTCGGCGCGCGGCGACGATTTCATCTCCATTGACGTCATACGGAACCTCACGGCGACGGCGACGCCGACGGCAGAAATCTGCTTTGGAGTGTCCATATAATTGCTATCGCAATAAAAACAAGAGAGTGTGGTAATGACATAACGGTTAAGACAATGCCTTCGCAAAACTGACCGTATTTTGGGATATCGTTCTTCAATAGGAACAATTCATGCACGAGCATTTCTTGGTGAGTACGTCTTTCTTACTTCTGCCTTAATACTAATACTTGCTTCTTGATTACTTCTGCCTCATCTTTCGACGGTCAAGGGCTCTTGTATATTCGAAAGAAAGTGTCTTGAGATCCGTAGAGTCACCAGCAGCTCTTAGTTCGAATTCGAGGTGTGTACTAAGAAACAAAGAATACACATATGATGTAACTCGTGTAACAGCGCGAAAAATAACAAGGAAGGGACGACAATAGAGACAGAGTGAAAAGAGCGCTGACTTCCAACTGTTTATTCTACTGACGATGCTAGGCATATGTACATATACGAAGCGTCAGCGAGAAAGGAAATTCGTCCCTTCCTTGTTATTTTTCGCGCTGTTACACGAGTTGCAATGAACCAACTAGCCCAGCAAGCTGCTATTCTACATATGATGTACTGCATGTAGATATGTTGTCTATAATATCCTGCCTGTGTATAAGTGCGCCTGTCTTTTGATTTATCAACGGGCTGGCGGCAGCCTCTCTCAAGGCTGCCGCCAACCCGCAGCTGCGGTTTCTTTGGCTTCCGCTGCGGCGTTTGCTTCTTCTTGCCTCCTCTGCCCTCGGCTCTGACTCTTCACTCCTCGCTCAGACAACAGTTTTGATGGTGTGCGCAGTGTTGCCTGAGCCTGCTTTTAGCGTCTCCGCCATGTCGCGCGAGCGAGCAGCGTTTCGAAGCGCGTGCTCTGCACCGCGAGGCACTTCACAAACAGCCGCGGGCACTCGTAGTGCCGTTATACTTACATGCCAATTTGGCTAACGTCAGTTCCCCTGAACTGCGCCCTAATTGTTTTGTTTGAATTACCACTTCCCGTCTCGTTAACGCGACTTCTGTAGACATTACACCTACGAAACCCAGATTCCATAGCATTTGCCAATTAAACTTGTTATCCGGCAGTTTAGACGGTTTTGCTGTTACTATGTTTCTAATGACTTTAGCAAAAACTTTGACAGCGTGGCACATAAAATTTGTCTAAACTTAGCAGTCATAGCATATAATCAAACGGGCACTTTTGTTTTTCGTTGTTAATCAAACGGGAAAAAAAGTTATGTGGCTGTGGATAACCAAACCTTCTGTTAATTGAGATGCACCTCGGCAGGAAGTGCTAGCTCGAATTTCTAGATTTCGTTGTTTCAATTTCACATTGCCCTCGCCAAAAACAAATGCCGTTTCGCTCATAATCGCAGCTCGTATTATACGCGGTAAGCCTTGCAGTGTTTCGTTTGGTATCGGCTCGAGTAAATATTCAAAGACGCGCGAGCAGTCCACTTTCTGGAAGAAGAAATTGTTATGGAAAGCATATGGAATGTGATTGTCAAAGTAAGCGAACAGCTAATGCAGACCGCAGAAATCAGATGAACGCCCTAAGATGCCTGCGAAGTGTACATTTGCAGCCAACGTCGATAACGGTGTTTGATGATGGCGGCGCAAATTATCGTCGAAATGTTTTGGTAGACCGCACTACAGCACGGCGACGGCGGCGACGCGATAATGACGGCAGGTTGATCTGCGACGGCTGGGCGACAGCATGACGACGATGACATATGACAACGGCTGCGCGCATACGCGTCCTTCTCGGGTCGTTTAGTCCATGGAGATCACATGCTCCTCAGATAGCTTGCTTTATAATCATGCAAGGCCCACGCACTGTGGAATTCATTCTATAGCGAAGCTCAGGTGAGGAGGCAACACGGAACAGCCCACGCACCTCGACAAGACACACAGCATTTTCTTAGTATTTTCGGTTAGTAACATTCTTGCGGTTTATTACTTCTGATGACATTTATCTCGCCTGGAGCGAGAGCCTCCAGATAAAAAGAGATGGCCTGTCTGTTGAGTCGGTTGAGATTGTCCGTAGCCGTCTCAGGAACAAAGAGAATTCTATGCTCCGGAGCTCTCGGCGTAGGAGTCACAGTCGACTTCCTTGATGCGGAGCACCCGCTGACGTTTCGTCTTCTCGCTTTCTGGTGGGTGTAGACCTCGAAGCCTTCATCGTCCGAAGTGGCGTCGCTCGAGGGAAAGTACAGCTACGTGTCATCGCTGTCAACTTGGCTCCGAGGACAAGTCTTCTTCTTTGGCGTAGCTGCCGCAGACGCTGGCAAGTCTGGACGGTGCTCGACCGATTACACTTCCATCGCCTAAAAATGGAGCGGCTTCTCCCAGCAGAAATCGGTGTAAATCTATAATATTCTAGAGAAACCAAAACACAGATGTGTACAACCATCACTTCGTCATATTCTCATGTCCCGGTGTCAAAAGCTTTATTGAAGTCAATGAGAACACAATACCGGAACAACCATCTAAACTCATTGAAGCATAACAGTTATGCCTGAGGCTGCAAGCAGACCAAGCAGAGCAAGCAGACCGCTGGCAATTGATGGATAGCGACCGCGATCGACCACCTGACGCGCTACGCTTAGGCAACATCAGTGATCACTGGCTCAGCTTCGGAAGTTGCCGACTTCGTCCTTCAAACTATAATTCTGCGCCACAGTGCTCATCGAGTACTGCTGATCGCCCGTGGAAAGGCCTTTCCCTCGCAACATTTAAACGAAGTCCTGCGCGCCTCTGGTACCACCCACAAAACAGCTTCCAGCTACCTTCCACAGACTAACGGATTGATAAAGCGATTTCATCGCACGCTTGCCGACATGATCACCGTATATATTCATCCTAACCACAAAAATTGGGAAAAGCTTCTACCATTCGTCACTTTCGCCTACAGTACCACCGCCTACTCCCCATTTTGCCTAGTTTACGGATGGTCGCCTACTTCCCATCTAGACGTATCGTTTTTCGATTCTCCTGTCAACCCATCTACATCGTCTAGCGAAGAATTCGTTTCACGACTCACTCAGTGTCGCCAGTGGTCTCGAGTAAACACAGCGGCCAGACAACAAGACCACAACATCAATTACGACACATTCCATCGCGTTGAGTCCTACCGACCTGGGGACGAGTTATGACTATTGATGCCCCTTTGCACTCCTGGTTTGTGTGACAAGTTCCCGCCGCGATTCATCGGGCCGTACATAGTCCTGGAGCAGACATCACCTATCAATTGTCGCGTGACTCTTGTTGTCGCCGCAACAGACCGCCGTTGCCGCAGCCCCGAGGTCGGTCACGTCTCCCACATGGAACTCTTCACGCGGCGTCCTTCGTCACCTTGACCAACGGCCAGGATGGTCGCTTCCACGTGGCGGGGGGCAACACTGCAATTGCTAGTACATACAGCGCCAGACCGCTGGCGCCACGCTGCGCCGCTCGCACATACCGCGTTTCTAGGTGGTTTCTTTCGCCGAGGGCGCTCGAACACAATCTTATGGTTCGCATGAATGCAAGCCTTAGAAGCGTGGCTGTATGGCGTACTCCTACACACATTTCCACGGCCGTTCCCATGCTCGTCTGGACCACATATATGTTTCTTCAGCACTCCTAAATTGCCGGATTTCATGTGAAGTACAGCCTATTTCATTCTCTGATCATTGCATGGTGATTGCCCGGTTTGGTGATAATGGTCGCGCTAATTTCAAACCAAAGTGGAAACTATGGAAGCTTAATGTAAGCCTAATTAGCGATAAAGACTTCATATCTCGAGTACGTTCATTGCTATCATCTTGCTTTTCTAAGAATTTACACTCATTTGCAGCCTGGGAAATGTTTAAACTGGAAATTCGAGACATAGCAATCGAAATTAGCTCGATAAGGTCGTATGTAAAAAAGTGAGAAGAAAAAATGTTGCGGAAAAGCCTTTATAACCTTTATGAGCTGGAATCAGAAACACCTGGCACATATATAAATGAAATCACTCTTGTTAAAAGCCACCTTCAAAAATACGATGCTGAACGCTATAGAGGTGCTCGCATTCGCGCTCGTACAACCCGTGCCTTGCACTCAGAAGAACCAACGCGCCAGGCATTACTTGATGAGCGTCGGTATGCAAATTCAAAACACATCTCAGATATATATTCTAATGCCGTGCTTGTGACAAAAACGGAAGAGATTATCAAAGAATTTCAAAGATATTATACAACGCTGTTCAGCTCAGCTCATACGCCAAATCCTGATGTTCTGACACATTTCGTCTCCCTAGTTAACCCTCTCTCAGAGGATGATGGTTCTGTTATTAGTGGACCATTTACCCAACAAGAAATAGAACTTGCCATTGATCAGTTACCGCTTTCCAAAACACCAGGTCCTGATGGAATCTCTGGGAAATTTTATAAAGCCTTTAAATTTATATTAAGCCATGTTTTACTTAATATATTTACGGCTAGTTTTGATGAAGATTGGCTACCACAATCTTTTACTAAAAGTCATATTATCTTAATCCCTAAAAGTAGTGAGAAAGAAAAATTGCGGTTTGTAGAATGCTATAGACTCATTACACCGACGAATGTAGACTACAAAATTTATGCAAAAGTCTTATCTAATCGACTCCAGTATGCAATGGCATTACTTATTGGACCTCACCAGACTTGCGGATTAAAAGGTCGCTCCATACAAACAAATTTGCATCTAGTCCGAACAGCTCTTCAGTACTGCTCGTCCCAATGTGATCATTTTGCATTGCTTCAGCTCGATTTAGCAAAAGCATTTGACCGAGTGAACCACACGTTCCTTTTCAAACTTTTAGAAAACGCCAATGTTGGATCCGTTGTTTACAACGGTGTTCGCATGTGCTACACTAACTGTTCTACCAATATAATTGTTAATGGAAATCTGTCCGAGCCGGTGTCTATTCTTTCCTCTGCAAAACAGGGTTGTCCGTTATCACCACTTCTATTTGCCCTTTATTTAGAGCCATTGTGTATAAGCATTCTAAAATGCAGTGACATTCATGGCTTTAACATTTTGGGCAATGAACTCAAAGTATTGGCTTACGCAGATGATCTTGCCTTTTTCTGCTCAGACAAACCGAGCATTGACAAGGTGCTATCATTGACTGAAAATTTTGGTATGGCTTCTAGTCCCCAGATAAATTGGTCAAAAAGCTCAGGTCTTTGGTTTGGTTTATGGGGATGTACGCCGACCCAATATGCGGGTATAGAATGGACAACCGTGCCACCTAAACACCTTGGTGTACCTTTTGATGCACATAAGCTTAGTGCAAATTACTGGCGGGAACGTGTACCGGCACTTCAACGCCATGCGGATACCTTTACGCCACACCGCCTTTCTATATTTGGTAGGGCGGCAGCTTGTAACTTGTTCCTGGCTACAAAAATATTTTATGTACTGCAAATACTTCATTATGCCCGGACTTATATTCAACGATTTCATAGAATATTTGCTACTTTTGTGTGGTCCTTCACCTTTGAGCCTATGAGACGAGATAATATCTTTAGACCCGTATGTGCTGGCGGTCTTGGCCTAGTGCATCCATATGTGCGACAGATTGTTTGGCGTTTCTTCTTTTTTCGAGATACTTCACACCCGATACTACAATCATTCATACAAGTGAACTTATTCAATGCATTACCCAATCTGGTGGTTTCATTCCAATATTCTGAAAGACCTTGTTTGTGGGGTTTTATGTATGAAGTATATTTCGCTGTGCAGTTCCTCATGGTTCGATTTTCTACTGAGTATCTCTACACAGCGTCCAGAAAACAACTATACAAAGATTTGATATCAATGATTTTCCCACCTCCACTTTACCGTTCTACATTCTCCAGTTTGCCAGGGAAAGACGTACTTAAACGAGTCCGCAAGATGCCTTTACCCCCATGTACAAAAACGTTTTTCTTTAAATTACACAGTGAAACATTACCTGTGAAAACTTGGTTGCACAAAAAAGGAATTTTTGTATCCACTGTGAACTGTCGCCTTTGTGATGTACCTGAGACTATAGAGCATTGCTTCATAAGTTGTAAAGACGCAATATTGTTTTGGGATGTGCTCTAAAGAACTCTCAAGAAAGACTTCATTTTGAATCACCATACCACCCGATACTTGATTGCACCCCACGGAGAAGACGTGCCTTTTGATATGTTTTTCTTAATTGGACTACACAGCTTATGGAAGACGCGCATGCTAGACAGAAACGCTGAGCCTGTTGTTTCGGCGAAATTTCACTACGCTCAAATGATTGGTCACTTGAAGGACATGTAGGACTTGACGAAGTTTCAACCGGACTGGTACCATCTCTTGTTACGTTGCTTGTCGTTGCCACCTTTTTAGGATCAAAGGTACTTGCCACGTGTTTAAGAACAAAGCTACTTGTAGTTTTGTTCGTGCAGGGTGTGCTTAACGAGATTTTAGGCCATTTCTAGGCCATGAGTATGAGATGTGTTGGCTGGTGCTTGCACGTTTTCCGCAGATAGTATTTCTCTCGCATATACATGATGCAATAAATACCATGTAAGAAAAAAATAGTGGCTGTATGGCTGAGTGGTTACGGCGCTCGCTTCGGGATCATGCGTACGCGGGTTCGGATCCCGACCTGGCTTGAATTTTTTTTCTTAATATCACGCTTTTCCTTTTTTTCCTCTCTGTGTGCCAGCGCGGTCGGTTGAACCTCGGTGCCACGGCGGTAGCCGTGGTGCCGGGCGCCGACGCGAAGCGGCGGTCGTTGGGGTGTTGCGGAGCGCAGCGTAGCAACACCCCAAATAAAAAAATACTGCTCCAGTCAGGTAGACTGCTCCCTCCCTGATAGTGAGATTATACTTGGATCATCAAAACAGTGATGCGTTTATAATACCACCGATCCCAACAGCAGGCTAGTCACCACCAGCCCAGCGTTTTCTCCGTCAACGCCTCCTCCGTTCCAACGGCGGCGGCTAGAAACATGGTACGCGCGAGCGGCGCAGCGTGGCGCCAGCGGTCGAATGCTGTATCTACTAGCAATTGGAAATTACGCTGGCGGGGGGGGGGGGGGAGGATTAGTGTGGGCGTTTCTTACGCACGTCCTCTTCATCTTTATATCATCATCCATCATCCTACGTTGACCGATCCTCATCTTCAGTTTCGTGTGATCATCATCATTGAGTGTGTGCCTTTTGCTGGTTCGATGCCGAGTACTTAGGCCAAATAAACGTCGTTCCAACAGGCACGTCATAACATAAAGTATCAAGCGTCTTCCCCGAGCCTCGGATGGTCAATTTCTCCTAGATCCGCTGATTTACCGCCGCTTTTCTTGCGCGGGATAAATGGCGACATTATTTATGGCCATAGCTGATGAATTCGCTGCTTCAGTTACGCGTCCATTTGGAATGATTTCAAGAAAGATTTATTGCCCTTTTCACTCACAGTCCCTGAAGTACGCAATAAGTCTGAACTGCCTAATTCGGCGAAATTTCAATTGGCTCAGTGGCACATGTTCGAAAGATTTCCAGACTATCTTCAGGTATTCACAGAGGCATCTGTACACAGCAATCGTCAATTAAGGCGCTTCAGCAGGTTTGTTCTGCCCTTTGACAGAAATACGTCGTATATTTCACGCACCACATCCAGCTTCATCAACAACTGCGTAGCTAGCAGACATTGATGTTGCACTGAAATATGTGCAAGAGGACTTCACTTCATCGAAGAGTGTCATGTTTGGAAACTCCCGCGCTGCTTTTAGCAGACTACAAGGAAGGGACACTGATTTTCCAGTTGTGCACAGCATTACTTACTCTGCTAACAAAATTGCATCTCAAGGGCATCTCAACAGCGCAATCTCAATTGCGCTGTTATCCGAGGACTTTTGCGACCGCGGAAGCGGCCGTAGAAGGCAGACAACGCGTGATGTCAACGTGCTGCATTGCGTCTCTTTTCACGTTTTGGGGAAATAATTACATGTCCCAGGCGTAGGGGCGTGGAGCAGAGGCTGAACCCGTGCTTTTAATCTGAAGGTCGTAGTTTCGAATCCTCCGCCGCCAGTTCACTACATTTTCAGGCATGAAGTGGCGCCTGACACCGGCAATGAAAAATATCGCCGAGAGCTAGTGGGGCTATACTAATTCAGGTGCAACCAAATTAGGAAGGCCGACTAAGCTTCAAGAAAGTCACCAGAACAGGAATTGGCCTCCCTGCATGGTGCAGTATTCGGCCACTACCTCCCTCATGACTCCTACAATTAGCCCATGGCCCTCAGTCCCCAGCAGATGCGGAGCACCTGACTAAGGCGGCGGTCAGACCTGCGACGCGGCAGAGGGTGCTAAGAATCTCTTGGTCCGGACAGGCTGCCACTGAAACGGAATCGGGCAACGTTGAACACGCGCGCCCTCTCGAGTGAGGCTAGCTTAGCAGGAATATTTGAGAAATGACCCTTTTTTCCAATTCAACTATGCACATGCGCGTACCCTCGCCCCAGCTGCATTCCGCGCCACGCGGCCATTATCGCAGAGCAGGTGTGCGAAGTGAGTGCGTGATCCCTTGCATGATCCGCGGCGAAACATACAAACAAATAAGAACAAGAACAAAACTTGTGCGATCGACAGCGCGAAGCGCAAGAACACGTACAAAATTCGGGTGCTGGGCCTGGCCCAGTACCCGAAGTATGCAGACCCTATGTAGTGTTCATAGTGCTCTACCCCCGCCCATGTTGTTGCTGTGTTCAGGGACAAAAGCCACAAGAGATAAAGTGCTTAGAAGAGCAGGGATGTAGGCAGACCAGCCTGCTGACTATGAGCACTTAATTAGAAACATTAAGTTGTACAGGCCACTTATGCAGCGTTTTTACAAAGAAGGCGCATATACGTATTTGTTCAATTATAACATGCCGTGTGACAACCCTTCCAAAACAAAAGTAAACAAATTTAGATTTATACAACACAAGCGCGCAGCCTGCTTGCGGCATAAAATACGTGAAATCACAACGAACTGAGTTACAAAGAAGAATTAGTAGCTAATCTATATAGTGAATAATGAACTGATTAGCGAATGAAAATCAAATAAGATTTGCAATATTATTCACGTGCTCAACAGAATAGTTAGTACTAGCACTTTCAACTTGCGTTATGAAGGTTGGAAGTGCACTTGCATGGGAAATTAGTTTATTAAGGCGAAAGCCTTAAGTGTCTATGCTGTCAGTGCCTTGGCGTGCCCTTGGCTGGCCTTGGCGTGCCCTTGGCGGACCTTGGCGGTGGCCTTGGACTGCGCCGTAAGGAAAAATGGCCGACGCCGCAAGAAATGCTCGGATTGACGTCACATTTCTCAGGGAGGTTCCTGTAAGCAAATTAAATTAGTGGCTTTGAAAAGAAAATTTGGTATATTTCGGTCTGGGTGGGAATCGAACCCGGGCCTCCGGGGGTGGGAGACGAGCACGCTTCCCTGAAGTCTGAAGTGTTCCCTAAAGGGTTCATATGTGGCGTTCAGGAGGTCGCCTTATTGCCACACATGCGCTTCCCATTGCGCGCTCGTTATGTCTTACAAAGAAGTCTAACCACGATTGTATAACTTAATGCATAACCAATATATATGCCTTACAAAGAAGTCTAACCCATATTGTATAACTTCATGTTATACAATAGGGGTTAGACTGAAGTTATACACTGAAGTTACACTGAAGTTATTCAGTGTAACACCGGCCGAACGTTTTATCTTAGGAAGTTTGTAGGTATATAAGAAGGTATTGTTCGTCTGGGTTATAGACGTTGGTATGAGTTGTTGGCAAAAAGTGTAATTCGATGAGATATCGGAAGCACGCTGAAAAAGAAAATTTCCTTACTTCAAAGTAGGCGTTAACAAGCATACAAATCACTCCCTTTGATAACGCTTTGCTTTTGCCGACAGCGGTTGAGTAAAGTTAATAACAGTAGTTGAACAAGGAATGTCGCTGGTGCCAGTTTCGAGAAAGAGCCTTCTATACGCCAGGGCTGCCTGCTCGACACATATTTGCACGTTTTTCTTGGCAGGTGACTGAAATCAATATGATTAAAAAAGTTGCAATAGGCAACAGCACTATTGAAAGTATTCTGCTCTGAGAAAATTCAAGAATGGGGCCTTGGATTGGTTGAAGAGTTCCTGCACCGATAAAGGCTGCCATATGGGTGCCATCACCGAACTCTAGGCCCCTTCATCCTTTGGCGGTACCTTTTATTTTACCGTCACGGACAGCAACAAGACGTCTGTGTGAAACCATCTCAATTCCTTATAGGCAATTTTCCTACACGCGGCAACGAGCTATAAAGACAACGCTGACCTGCCGGTGTTACTGATTCATGACGGATGCAATATTTTTATTTCGATGGACATGGGGCCTTGTTTAATATTGATATGTATGTGTGGTCATCGAAACGAATGCAGAGGGATACTTAGAGAGAGAGGGAAGAGAAAGGTGCTGCTGGAGGTGTACGTCTAACCTGACCAAAATTTGGTCCTTTCTTGCTGAACGGCGTGCGGTAGGACTCCTGTTTGTAGACAATATGCCGATTGCAAAGAAAAATAATTCTTTTAAAAATTGCTCCACAATGACTTTCTGAGACAAAAAAGGGTCACTATGGAACATTCTACTGAAATATGGTGACGTAATATTCTTTTGTGGGACCACCGCAGAGTATAATTAACGCCTCAGAGGAGCACTGACATAGTTTTCTTGTATCTTTTTTACTGGGTACTTATCAAACTATTGATTACAGTATGAAGCCGATGAGGCCGCAATTCCTTGATAGAGCAACAAATATATATATATATATATATATATATATATATATATATATATTTAGGATAGCGTTTGAACCTGGTATTTAAACACTTTCAGCAACCTCTCTTTTCTTCGGAGAAGTAAGAAACTATTACGATGACAGACAGTCAAGCCAAGCATTCACGAGGCTGCTTTGCTTGATCGTAAATAATTGTTCACAATATCCTGCCCATTCGTCATCGTGCCGTTGCACTACCACGATTGGCTGCCACGGTTTCTTATGAAGCGTTCTTGAGTGATGTGGAAATCTGGGCATGGTCATTTTAATGCGTTAGCATTCTTAGGGTACTTCACACATTTTCCGAGGGCTATCTATCAATGTATCGATGTTTGTATCTAATCGTTTCCCCACCTACCTGGGTCACTGGGCAGTCAGTGGTCGAATGGGTAGCGCATCGGGCTGGCTGTGCTGAGGTACAAGGGTTCGAAACCAACCGTCGGACCACCTTGGGACCACCGTCGGACCACCACGCAGACTTACAGTACTAGGTGTGTGCTACTCGGTCTGTTCTGGTCTCCAACGAACATCTTTGATGCCAACTTGGGTTACTGGGTATGGGCCAGCAGGCATGTGCCACTCTTCGATGAACGTCTTTGACGCCCCCTTCGGTAACTACGTATGTGCCCCTGGGAATTTGGCGCTCTACAATGACAAAAAAAGACCCCTTATATTTATCCGATGCTCAGCGGAATCAAACCCACGTCACAAGGGTTCCCAGAGGACAGCAAACCCGACCCATTGGCAGGCTTCGCCACATATGCACTGGTTTTATACCGCTTTTCAATGAACGCCTATCCCGCCAACACTTTAGTGAGTGGCGCCATGAATGCACAAGGTATGTGTCGCTCTTGAATGAACCTCTCGCCAACTTGGGTTACTGAGTATGTGCCACTGTTATGATCGGCTTGGGACTGCACCTGTCAAATGTGGGAAAGAAGCCCGAGCGTCTTTCCCGTGACGAGATAAACCTCTTACATCCTCGAGGAAGCGTCTCACCTCTACGGAGCAGACGAAAACGGCGAGCTACCAAGAAGGAGGACCCGAGGGAGAGGAGGTCGTCAACTTGACCGCCCGACAGAGGTCTGACACTTCCACAAGTTCCCCGAAGGAGTCATCGGCAGGTTATGATCTTCCTGGAATTTGTATCTCTCCAATGTGGGAAGCAAGCCCCAGCGCTTTTCCCGTGACGAGATAATCCCCTTCATCCCCGAGAAAGCTTCTCACCTCTACGGAGCAGACGAAAACGGCGAGCTACCAAGAAGGAGGACCCGAGGGAGAGGAGGTCGTCAACTTGACCACCGGAGAGAGGACTTCCCCGAAGGAAAGAAACATCGGCCACCACGAGGGGATTTAAGGCCGTCCTGGGCCCCGTGTTAATCAGAACCGCTCGAGACTCGGATAGAGTCAAAACCATGTACCAATGAAGGGAATACAATCTTTTCTATTTTTCATCATCACGATGCCCGCCTTCATAGTCGTCTCCTGATTCCTGCGGTGACGACCCACCTCGCCCGGTCGAGATTATATCACCACTGAGTGTGCGCGAATAGAGGGAACAATTCTCAGCAATCGCAGCTAGGCGCCGGCGCGCCACGCTTCTCCTCTCGGAGGCCACGCGCGGACTTAGCGGAAATGCCTTTAGATGGCGTAGCGCGTCCACGACGAAGCACGAGAGAGGAATCCAGTTGCCGCATGGCCCCTTTCTCAGCGTTCGCACGCGTCGGCGTGAGATAATTTTCCGAGGCCACGCGAAGGCTTCGCGTTTGCGATGCTATATGGCACTGAGTGTTGTTAGGGAAGCACGAAAGAGGATTCCCGCTGCAGTACACGCCTCATACATACCTCGTTTCGACGGTGGAGGTACACTGTGTCGCTATATTGGTTCAACGCTAACGCATTACCGTTGACAGTCGTCGTGAGATGGGTTCTGCCGCAATTGTTTTGTTATAAATGTAAACAAAAAGATACAAAGAACTGTGCTTCCCGTTAGCATTAAACTTTGTGGCTCAAAGCAACCGCAATTAACTCAACTATATCAAATATGAAAGAGCAGTGGCTGTACTTCGTAGACAAGAAGTTTCGCAATGAGGGTTGCACAGGAAATAGACAGTTTTAGTTTAGCGTGGTTACCGGAATAGCGGGCGTACCGGAATAGCGGGATCGAAGTGCGCATGCGCAGAACGCTAACCGACCCATACCGTTTACCGTGCGCACGCTATTTCTCAGAGTTAACGTTACCGTGTTAGCGTGGTGTACGTAGTGTACGTAAAACATGGCGGCGGTCCCGGTCGCCCGCTTCGAACTGAATTTGGCGTTGTTTTTGTAGAATTCACTTCGTTCGGAGCAAATGACTGCGTAAACGGCTTTTGCTTAGTCTCATGCCGCTTCGCCGAGAGAGTGTTTGGCTAATGTTGAGGAATTTTCGAGATCGCTTCTCGTTTCGAACGCGCCTAAGCCTAACGAGAGAAATATTTTTCTGAGATGCGAGCGCCATCTGTCGCTAAAGTCGAGAGATAGGCGCGACGACGGCATATGGCCTCTGAGATCGGAGGATTTCGGAGGCTATGGTAGACAGCTTGTACTGCTTGTCTGTTTCGTTGCAGATCGACGGACATGTGAAGATGTGAAGTAAAAATACAACGCGCTCCTGGCTTCCATTGCGCTGCCTATCGCACTTTCCGGACGCACACACACATAGAATTAGGTGCCCTGTGTATGCGAAATTCAAAGCGGAATGGAATAGCGTCCCGCACGTAAACTACGCTATCACGCTATACTAAAACTCTTTCTGCAAAGTTCGTTTGCGGAACGGTAACGCTATTTTCCGTAACCCCGCTATTACGCTAACGCTAAACTAAAACTGTATTATCTTACAGAGGAAAACACCTGTGTCACATAAAGGACGTAACATAATTTCGCAAATCAGTGGTAACCTCATAATAGGGTGTATTTTAGCTCAGTCGTGTGAGAATAGAAATAAAGACATGTCAGATACAGGAACGGTTTCAAAAACTTCGCTCTTGCACACAGTCATCAAAGCGTTAAATGTAAATTAACGTCGCAACTATAATTTCGACAAATGGTCTCATTTGATGGGCTTTAACATGCCAAGGCGACACATGGCCAGGTCATAAAAAACGCCGGTGCCAGTTTAATTTTGACCACTTTGGGGTTATTTAAGGAGCACTTAATATAAGTATCTTATAAGCATCCGAATAAGTTTATTTGCTTTTGCTATATTGTGCTAGATTTCCCACTGTGCACGCCGCCTCATTTGTTGTTCTCTTTCGCGAAGTACGCCAAAGAACATTTGCACCGTGTATTTGCGCCGTTATTATCTCGATCATTATATTTATTTCATTTTGATTGTCTAGTTTTCTCTCCCCCCTCCCTCCTTTTTTCTTGTATGTTTGTCCTTTCTACGTATATGAGTTTATCAATGACTACGTTGGATAGCCAGCTTTTGGTAGAGTCCGTTTTTCCAGACTTTTGCCACTTAACGAATTCGCGGGCGTTTTCCTTTTTTCCCGCTTCATCGAAACTTTGTCCACAGCCGGAAATCGAAGTCACACATCAGGTTCAGTCCAGATGGCAGCGCACTGGGTTGATCGAGAAAATGGTGCAACATGACATATAGCGTCAAATAGCTGGAACGAGAAAAAGTGGGGGTGCGCTCTTGCTTTTATACCAAACTTGCTGCTATATGCGACGTGACGCACACGTCTTTAATCTCAAAGCGCTAGTTTGCGCTGGCATGAGAGCCGTATGCATGCGTCTGCGGCAAAATGAGTAGCGAAGGGGCTTTTGTGCAGTGGGACCCGAGGAACCATCGGATACGTACGATTTTTTTTTTTTGAAACTGAAGCTTTTCTTGCCCTTTCCACCCACTTTGCGGGTGCTGGATACTGGATGGTGGATGTTGTTGTATTGTCCATTATACAACAACTTGGGCCGCTGGATATGTGCAACTCGGCATGTTCCACTGTATGGTTATGTGGCCGAATAGGCAACTCGGGCTACTCGGTATGGGCGAGGGGGCATGCGGCACTGGACAATCGTCCAGAATAGGTATGTGCCGCTGGGTATGGGCCCGAATAGACAAGCAGGACGAAACGAAAGATGCTGAAAAAGTCGGCAACAGAAGCAGCCGAGTGTACAGAAAGAAGTTACGCCAACAAAATGGGACCATTGCGTGCGTTGAGGGACGCGTGTTGAGCTACAAAGAAGTAAAGAAGGATAAGTGAATTAAAGACATTTCAATGAAAATCAAAGAAAGCTTCGCTTATAACTGATTCCCACAGGCGTGGGATACGCCAGTCTTTATTGAAGAGGCTAGAAACGAGGCGAGAAAGGAGCATTCCTAGGAGCATGGCTTGTGGGCCCAAGATGATTTGCATCAGAGCCATAGACACACCTGTCTGGCCCGCTCACCAAATGCCTCGGTGCCTCCGAACTCTGCGCCACCTTTTTAAATCTGCTCCTCCCCACGACGGACTTGCCTGTGCTTGCTTGACAGGGGAGCAAGCGCTCTTTCCGGTTCGTGACGCTGGCGCAGACGGTAAAAAAGCGGCTGGCGGGCCGACAGTTGTTATCGTAGATATACTATCCTGTGTCCTGGCCGTTTCCTGTACAAGAAGACGAAGTGCCTGCAGGTGGCGTGTTGAAACTATAGGGTTGCAACATCATCGGCTGAAATTTTAGACGCGAAATTTTAGCACAGCGTCATGAAGAAAGGAAATGCACGAATCGATCACTTAAATGTACATTTGGGGTGGTTTATTGCAAAGATTCATATCATTTTTATATTTTTGCGCCTGATCAGTGTTGTGTACGAAGCAACGCCACCACTATCGCCGAGATCGGCCACTCGGTGGGACGAATCATAAGAAATGAACAGAATCGGAGGAAAATTTAGAAAATGTGGCCTCAGGAGTCATTAGCACATTGAAAACAACGTGAGTCACGTAAGAATTTTTGCTGTGTCCATGAAGCCGCTGAAATCTTTGAACAGATTTCGCATAGAGACAGAGAGAGAGAGAGAAACGGAAAGCCAAGCAGCTGCGCTGTGTTTGCTACACCACAATCGGGGAGGGGTATAGCGGGAAGAAAAGAAAAAAAAAGGAAAGGAAGGAGGCAAAACACCACTGATGCACGCGCAAATATACAACAGCATTCACTGTTCATTCAAAGGCAGTCGCAAAGTGCAGTCGTCAAGTGCAGCAAGGCTCTGGTGGTGTTCTGTGTATATGATGGTCGAGTTCATGGTCTCAATATTTTTCCTTTCGCGAACGCTCTGTCGTCAAATCGTCTTAAAGCGACACGCAAAGCACGCAAGGTCTGTATATTGTCATAAAAAGAAGGGCAGTAGATAAGGCTGTGTACTATGGTCTTCTCGCAATCGCGAAAGTTGCACGAGGCACTGTCCATCGTGCCGATGCGATAACAGTGTGCGTTTGCAAAGGTGGCGCCCAGTCACAAGCAACACCATGAAGTTGCTTCGCATTCGAATAAGCCAGACGGTAGCCGAAGACGCAGTGAAGGTTCAAAAGAGCGCAGTCGCTAGTTGGCACATTTTCCTGAATTTCATTGTTAGAATTCATTGTGATCAGCAAGTATAGCCGAAGTTGCCGCGCTGCATCAGGCCTCGACAACGGCACAGGCACACGCCGTACTTGTTGATGGGTGCAGCACGCTGCTTGGTCGGTACTTTCGTGACAGGTTCTGCCGCAATGGTCCAGTAGCAACTGCAATTTAATTGTGTGTCAAAAGCGTGGTGGAAAGATTATCTGATTTCGGATACCAGCTGTTCATGAGGGCCATGACAGCTGTTTGTCTGCACAATTTGCAGGGCCACCTTAATAAATATCGCCCACAGGTCAGATGGCTGTTGATGAATGTAGCCAACCGCTCCTCTGAGAGCAGCAAGTTCCAATCCCGTTGACCCCGGTCTTGATTGTAAGACCACAGCACCAGACGAGCTGCTTTCAGTAAATGAACCACACAAAACATGTCAACACAGTAACCACACACAATCCGAGTATGTCTGAAATCAGCCAGCTCAATATGACGACCGGTGCGCTGGATAAAATCGTCTACATACCACCACGAACACGTAGGCATAAAATTTGTTTAACATTATAGCACTTCAGCAATAGTTCAATTGCTATTAAATGTGGATTTGTATTTGCTATTCAGCACCATCTGTTTGCTCTATAGAGAAGCAATATGCAATAGACACTATGTAAATAGAATGCGACGGCTCTTTGTGAGAACACGATTTCCGCAAAATTGGTGGGTGCGTCAGACAGGACGAGCGATAGGGAGACTGAACAGAAAAATAAATCGATTTTATTCACCTTTCGGCCTATAGGGTACGCTGTTTTACTAATAAACACTTCACTCTGAGGCAAAAGGCGCACCTGAGCAACTCGTCACGCAATGTATCTGCAGATAACCTAGTTTGAGCGTTTGTCGATGTAAACAACAAAATGGCGCCCATGCTGTTAGGATCGTCTCGTATGTTTCGTCAACTACTCACTGCTGCTAAATAGGCGAACTACAGGGTGAATGTCGCAGCAAGGGCTGGTTCGGCAACACGCCTCGGCCCAAGGTTCATTGTATATGCACAAACATGAGCGCACGCATCACGCGCTGGGTGCTCCGTACACCTCACCGGCAGCAGAAACTCAGGCGATGCCTAGTTTAATCACTTCAGCACGTTTGACAATTATTTCCAATATAGAAGGCGACACGCCATATAAAGCGGACCATGCCAGCCCGAAAACAACCATTAGCAAATGCAGCCACACGTATACCTGATAACGGCACATTAGCAGAAGCTGTCATGGGGCCATAACCAGCCAGCTCAATTGGCGGCTTACTGGATAAAAAAAAAAAAAAAACACTGCAAAACAGCGCGAACGCTCAGTTACTGCGGTGAGTTTTCTATGGAGCGCTGCGCCATGCGAAATAACGCTGTGCCTATATGAGTTTTCGTGGCACCAAACGATACCATGTAAGCCGCAGTAGTCGCTCTGATTCTCAAAATAATTTTACGTCGGTGAACATCAAAATTCTTTGGCTCTCGATTACTGACAATGTTTAGAACGCACTTTGTGTGCAACGTGCAACTATGGACTCAAGACTTGCCGCTTAGCGCTGCTCCCCATGCAGTCCTCGATCATCATCGGCCTACATCGTTGCGATGGCAGGGATGTCGGGTATCCACACATTCACTTAGCAAGTGCTAGCCTCTGCATATACAAACTATCGCTCGCAGTAATAATCTCATCTCTGCCCGGAATAGAACGCGCTTCTACCTTGGAAGACAGACATTATGCGACGAAGGTTATCCCTCTTTATTTTATTACACAGAAAACCACCAATGTAGCAAGAATTAACAAACATAACTTCAGAAATAATGCATTTTAAGCACTTAAAATTAGGTAAGCATACGCATTCATCCAGCATGCTCCGGAGCCGTATGCAATCTGTATGCATGTAGTACACTCCAGACATGGGCTGCGCACACCTGGGAAAAAGATCTAGTAGACGTTGGGTCTTAAGCACACCTATTGCCCGCCCTGCTCCACCAGACGCTGTACGAACTGAGGAGCATACTCGCATTGCAAGGCCGGTGAGCGAACTTACGAAAGGAATAAAACGAATAGAATATAGTGTGATGTCAATGTCTTTCTTAAGTGTTTCCTGTAGTAGGTGCGGGTTTTAAAAAAAACCTAAAGGCCCAGTGCTGAACTACCTTATTTGACAGGTTCCTTGCTTTAATTTCTGCTACTACTAAACCCTTTTTTTATGATGATGATGATTATGATGATGGCATGATGCTTTTTCATAAGAAAGGAAGAAGCACAGGCTTCCAAACATATGTGCCCTCCTACGCAAATCCCCGTGCCCGACAATAATGGCGAGTCCAATGAGGAACTTTGCAGCCCCATCACAGAAGCGGAGGTTCGACATGCCCTCAACCAAGTGCGAACCACCACGGCACCAGGTCCAGACTCTGTGACAAATAAGACGCTTCGCAACGTCGATGAACAATCCATACGCAAACTCACCGAATATTAGAACCACTGTCTCGAAGAGGGCGAGATACCCCAACAATGGAAAGCAGCCAAGGTGATCTTCATTCCCAAGTCGAATAAGCCAATTCACATTGATAACTTCCGTGCCATCTCTCTCACCTCATGCACAGGGAAGATCTTGGAGCACGTAATCCACCTACGCCTCTCCAAATACATCGAAGATGATCACTTGTTCCCCTCGGAAATGAGTGGCTTTCGCAAGTCTCTTTCTTGCCAGGATGTCATGCTAAGGCTCAAACAAGACATTATCGAACCGAGCGATGCACGTGACACAAAAGCGTTGCTTGGCCTCGACCTCAAGGGAGCCTTTATTAATGTGTCCCACTTGACCATTCTACGCCAACTTAGCAGTATAAACTGTGGAGAGCAAATCTACCGCTATATATGGAGCTTCTTCCCGAAGCGCACTGCAACGCTCCAATTAGGCAGCGAACAATCTGGTCAAATACGTTTAGGAAGCACTGGTACGCCCGAAGGGGCAGTACTCTGCCCCCTCCTCTTCAATTTGGCTATGCGACCTTTAGCTTTCACTCTCAAGAAGATTCCCGCCCTCCGATTCACACTGTACGCGGACGATATTACGCTGTGGATGACCGGAGGTTCGGACGGGCACCTCCAAGACACCCTCCAAGCAGCCATTGACCAGAACGAACAAGTAGGTCACTACTTGAATCTTAGGTGCTCCCCCAACAAATTAGAGTTTCTCCTTCTGCCCCCACGAGACGCTTCAGGACATCGCGCTCGAATATCCACCTCATGGTTGAAGGGCACTCCGTACCCCAGGTACACAGGATAAGGGTGCTAGGACTTCACCTTCAAGGCAACCGAGCAAATCAGCGTATCTTGCAAGCCCTACAAACAACAGTAGATAACACGGAGAGGAAGGATCTCCAACAAACACGGATGGCTTCGACAGAAGGACAAATAAAGTTTATTCCTCCTCCTCCTCCTCCTCGAGAGAGAGAGAAGGAGCTAATTCAGGTCATCCAAGCTATTCTCCTAAGCAAAATCTTCTTCGCACTACCATCTCTCTCGCTCTCTAGGAAGGAAGCAGATACCGTAAAATGCTTGATGCGCAAGATACACAAAGTCACTCTTGGTGTTTCGATTAGAGCATCCATACAAAGGGCCACAGCCACAATTAAAACCCTTCAAGAATTAACCGAAGCCCATCTATCATCGCAATATCACAGACTCTCCACCACTGAAGCTGGGCGAGAGATCCTGAGACAACTTCACTACACTCCGCCACTCAACGAGAACAAGCGACATCAACTTCATCCGAACATACACGGCCAATACCACATCCAACCCCTACCCAGAAACATGCACCTCGAATCGCACGTCAAACGCCGGAAAATTCGAGCCAAGGTGCTACAACGCACCTATGGACAGGCGGAAAGAGTCTACTATGTGGACGCCGCAGCCTATAACACTAAACATCGTTATGCTCTAGCGGTTGTAGACAAGCAGGGCAACACTATTCGTTCAGCATCAGTCAAGACCACTTCAGCGGGTGACGCAGAAGAGGCCGCCATTGCACTCGCATCGGGGCTACCTCATTGCGATGTCATCATCAGTGACTCGAAGACAGCTATCCGGAACTTCATTAGTGGCTACATTACCAACCTCGCGCACTCTCTACTTGTCGCTCACCCGCCGAAAAACTACATCACTCTCATCTGGACTCCAGCACATCAAGGACTACCAGGCAATGAAATGGTTCATGCCGATGCTCGAGGATTCACGGACCGAGTGGACGGAAATGTGGGCCTTACTCTAGAATCCAATGACTCCCAACAACACACCAATAAAGACACACTCATCACATTCCATGAAATTTGCACACATTACAAACACCAACGCCTAACGTATCCACCTCTCTCTGTGTCGAGCACGCGCCAGAGAGAAATATTGTGACACCAACTACAAACTCGCACTTTTCTTACCAAGGCACTTTGCACTTATTCTTTCCCGACACATACCCGACACCCAAGTGTCGCTTCTGCCCTGTCCAGACAGCAGATCTATCCCATACCACGTGGAAATTCCCAACCAAATATCCCCCTCCCCGCCCCCGCAACCTCAAACCATTTATTAATAGCGAGGAGCTGTGGGAGACTGCCCTGCGCAGCTCCGATCCCACCCTGCAGGACCGAGTGTTCAGGTGGGCTGAGGAGTTTGCGGAGGCCTACCCCGACTAGTAGGCGGACGTCTGGTAACATAAGTTGCCGAGACTGGAGCACACAGACCTCCCTCTCTTTCTTATTTCCTCTTAAAAAGGGAAATAAAAGTTTATTCATTCATTGATTCATAATTTAAGAAAAAGGGAAAAAAAAGAGAGAAGAAGAAGATACTCGAACCTATAGCCACACGGATTCTCGTGGCAGAACGTTCCCCGGACGACGTTTTACAACCTCTAGTGAATAAACACTATTTCCGACGGGGCTCTGGTGAGGGGCCCTTTAAAAGTGTTTAGGGACCCGTCAAGGAAACATTTTCATAGGGCTCCCTGGAACTCGGGGGCCAGGGGCTGCTGCCCGTTTAGCCCGTATATGTTAATCCGGCGTCGTCTGCAGTACATATTAAAAGAATACAGCGTCTCCGCAATGTACGAAAGAGTGATGAAACGCCTTCAGGACCAGGTGGTACTTAGTCAACCATGAAACAAGACAACCCCTTTCTTCTAACGACACTTTAACTGAAAATGTTGCTGAATGTAGTTAAAAACATTTTTCTCTCTGCAGGAATATACATCTTGTGGACTCACTTAAGCACATCATGATAACGACATTGCACATAAAGTGCACGATAGAGGAGAACGGGAAAGAGCACTCCCATCAGTGCATCATTGGTTACTTTGCTGGTCGCAATGGAAATAAATTCTAGGCTAAATAGAACATTCATTAAAAAAATAAAGTATCTCAAAACCATCTATGACAAAGAATTGGCGGCGCATCCATTCTTTGGAGATGATTGGTGACGTTAATACGATTAGGAGTCTTTCTTATGATGGGTGTGTAATTAGTGATGATGTGTATCACGTGTTGTAATGGTTATTATGATATTTCTTCCACCGTTTCGGCGGCGCGGTGTTGGCGGTTCATCACCCGCATCAAGCGTCCGCGCTCGACGCAGATGGGGCGATATAGCTTCAATGTATTTAAGGCTACAAACCCCCTTGTGTCATCTTGGCACAATGCAGAAAGGAAGCGAGTGTATCCCAGTGGGAGTGGTAGCTGCTGCAAGAACAGCAAAGCAGGGAGAGAAGAACCGATAGTCTCTTTCAGCCTCGTCTGTGCTGCACCGCACACGCCCTCAGGCCGCAGTGACACTAAAACTGTTGACGTCCGCGCTTTAAACACGGCCATGCCAGCTGGTATACCCCCAAGTAAAGGGGAACGGCGTCACGAGCGCGAGTTTCTCCACTGGTACCTGGTAGGTCATGCTTCTGAGAAAAAAATACATAAAAAATGAAGTCTGCTACAATGGCAACGGTTTAGTTGATGCGCTATAGGAGGCACCATACGGCTTGTTGTGTTTGCAGTGGCAGTCTGTTTTGTTGTAACAGCTGTCATTTTCAGCCTCTTTCTTCTTGTAATGGCAACTTCTTTGTGCGTGTGTGGTTGTTCACGTAATAATTAATTGCAAGCCGAGCATCCGTGTTTCTTAAAAGTTTACCCTATTCCGTTCAAGATACGCCAGCCAGCATACCATTGCGCGCGGCTCTTGCGTTTCGGCAGGACAATAATATACAGAGAAATGTGCTTTATTTCCCATATTTATTAGACAATTTCGCACAGCAGCAGATACAATACAAAAAGTAACATTGAAGTGCTGACTATCTCGTATTCGCAGTAGAAAATGCACATTTTATAGGCGCATAAGTACATAACAAAGCTTCTTGCAATTTTTGAATAATAAAAGTAATTTTATTATTTTTTCTTTGCATGTGACAAGCCTACAAGAACAAATCGCTTGTCACAAGATCTTTGTGATTACGTATGCAAAAAAATTATCAGTAGGCAAGACCGGTTGAAAGAATGAAGGCAGCAGATTTCGCATACCCTGACAAAGGCGAGACAGTGACTCAGAGGAGGTGTTGTCCGTGCTGGGGCTTTAGCTAGAAAAAAATGGAGGTAATAAGTTATATACTTACTTGCAACACAATCGATGGAACAGACTTTCAGTACTGTGGCCTCAAGATAGTGCTTTCGATTCTGTTGGTGAACTCTCATATTTCGTTGTTGGATTTGTGCTAAATATATGGCACAACAATTTAACAAGCCAATTTCTAATTTTAACTACTGCTATATTAAGGTATTAGGTTTGGTAAAGCTGCTTTCTTAACAGCTGTCTGAAAGTACTTGTTATCAGTTTATTACAGCTAAATTATCTTGACCCGAGAAATTCTCATTCACTTGTAAATGAGGCACTGACTGATTACTAGAGACCGGATTTTAGGCAAAAGCCTTTTTTCTTCCTTGCACTCCTATCACCCCACTTTGATATATGATATATTATCATGTATCTGCCCCTCCTGCTTGGGCCAAGTTGGCCTGCAGTATTTTCAAATAAAATAAATAAATAAATAAATAAATAAATAAATAAATAAATAAATAAATAAATAAATAAATAAATAAATAAATAAATAAATAAATAAAGTTAGATGTTAAGGAGGGCCTTTATAGTGTTATTATAGTGCCTCTAAATGCCTATTTTGGCGTTTGTGCCTAAATGCCTATAAACGCATATAAATGCCTATTTTAAATATCGGCGCCTATATGAACACGATTTAGCCTCAAGTTTCGCTTTCGAGTGCAGTTAGAGATCGTTATTCATGTTGCCGGGCAACATTTTTCCGAACTCTATGGGGTTCTACCTAGTCCTCTAGTTCTACCAATTCCCGGAAAACAACCGCTAGCAGCAGTGAAATGGGACGCGCCGGCCAGTATACGCCGCCGCGCTCACATGGCGCGAGCGGTTGGCGAATGCGAAACCGCGGAGGGCCGTCAGGGGAAAGGAGAGTGAAGAGCAAACGAAGAAAGAAAAATGTGATGCGCACGCGGCTTTTACTTTGTTTGTAATTTACTTTGTAAGGTGTTCACCGCCATCGAGCGTTCCTTCTCAGCGTACAAGATGTCAAGTGACAAGAGGCACAATTTTGAATCCAAAAATCTGGAGATGGTGGTAGTTTGCTATTGTTTCCACAATCTTCACGGTGATTCTTAGACTACATTCCGCGTGCTCTCCAAACAAATTTCTTCAAATATGTGCACTTCAAGTGGGCGTAAGTGTTTATTTAGCAGTGTTGGGACGTGCTGCCTGTACAATTCGCATAATGTCATTGTATATAAGAAAACTGCCAGAGTTGTACCTAAGAGCCCTAATGTAAGAACATGTTAATTTCTTAATAAATCGTAGTCTCTCTTCCATTTATTATTTGTCTATTTTTGGTGTATCTTAATTTAATTGCGTAAGGCAGACATAAAGTAGCGCTTTTTTAACCAGTAGTCTCAGCTCTCAAGTATTCTTTTTCATGCCTGTTTCACTATACGAGACGCTCGAGTACAGTGGCTATTGAACATGAATATGAGCAGTGTGCTTGTTGAATTAAGCCAATTGATCGTCATTAGTGCAGCAGTGTTATGGGACAATTACACGGCTATGCTCAACTGTTGTCGCATTTGTGCCATCATAAACAATAACATTTCTTGTTTTCCTGTCGTAGATGCAGGTCTCGCATGTCATCGTTTGAAACTATATGCATTTATGTAAAAATTTATTGTGCCTATATTTATGACGCTGGAGGCCTAAAACGCTGTTTTGCCTGCGTATTTTTGGCGCCTAAAACGCGCTTTTTTAATGCCTAAAGTTCCGGCCTCTACTGATTACTTTGTTTAATGTTTCATTTACTACCTGTCTTCCTAGTACTGCAGAATGCCTATTACAGGAAGACTAGTTTGCAAAAGTTAGAAGCCGCTGGTCAACTGTATATGACCATTTCCTACTCTAGAAGAATTTGCGCCCTGCACAGCGGCAAGAATTAAAGCTTTGCGGAACACTGGAGCGCGTGGCTTGCACAGCATCGACGTAAGCACCTTCGTACGACTTACCGCGATTGTAAATTCGCTCGTTCAGGGTAAAATCTGCTCGGCTGCGGATTTTTCAGGTAACGACCGCGAACATGCACATCGCAGATAAACGTCGGATAAAGAGGAACAGACAAGCAGGATATTTTTTGGCGACAAACAGGAATTTTTGCCTCGTAACGCAAAAAAAGCACCCGGCGCCGTAGCAGGGAACGCGGAGAAAACAGCGCTTGCAGTATGTTTTGCGCCTGCGCAGTGCTACTTCAGTTGATCTCCGCGCCTGAAGAAGCTCCAGGCGGCTTGCAATGCCTAACAACGAACAACAGGCAAGCACAGTGTCCTCTAACCAAACCACCTCGTCCATGCAGCATGCACTCAATAATCATCAGCAATAATAAATTATTGGTTTATTATTCCTCAAAAGAAGGAACAGAAGTCGTCGAGATATAACGACGCGCAATTTCCGTCAGCGGGTTAGCTAGCACCCGCGAGGAACTGCTGTCAATAGGTAGTTTCAATGTATTTACACACCACAGACAAATGTATCGAGTACGGAAGACCCTTCTTTTCATCTTAGGGTCGTGTCAATAAGGTTAGCGGCTATTCGTTACATATCGATTGCATTAAAAGCGTGCTTACCTTTTGTTGTCTTGGAAGCGGAAGGAAGTGGCTCTGCGCTCTCTCCTCGTGTTGGCCCACCATGCACAAAGCCGTGCTGAATGCCTTGCTGCCTTTCTTCTGTTTTCCTTACATTGCCGGAACCCTGTCCGATATAGAAACAACATTTTGCAGCACACAGTAGACGGCAAAGATGTGCACGTGTGCAGAGAGCGCCTGCGCGGCGCAGCAAAGTAAGCCGTGTTGTTCGCGACACGTGAAATGTAAGGCCAGGCAGAAAGCGCACGTTTACGTTGCTTATAAGAAAAACCCTTCGTTGAAGCTTAAAGATAAACTCAAAAACAAAACTGAAGAGATGAAGGCAGCTATGCCGACAGCCAAAGATAAGTACTTTAGCACGTTCCACCTGCGAATTCAGAAAAGACTGAAAGAACTATGGCAATTCTTTAAAATGAACAGTAAAGATGTATTATCAATACCGGCCCTTGATAGCGACGGTGCTACCGTCCATAACGACATTGAAAAAGCCGAGTGCTTTATCTCGTTTTTGAATTCTGTGTATGCTGTTCGTGTTGGCACTCAAAACACTGTGGTGCGATCCACCCCAGTGTTGGGTGAGCCCATGGACGATATCATCATCGACAAACGATTGGAGAACCAGCGCTGGCCAGGAGGCGCTACGGCAGTTTGGGTGTGCAGCTGAAATATGCTGACACCACCCGATAGGGAGGCCCCGAAAATGGTACGACATTTTGGATGATAGCAGACGCGCGCCTGTATCAACGTTTGGTTTCGTTCTGTGCATCGAGCCAAGCTCTGGCCATACGGCCATACCTGACTGCGGTGACAAATAAGCGCATGCGCTC